>NC_081363.1:1543367-1640867 GCF_030684315.1 Stegostoma tigrinum | reverse complement strand
GAGGGGGGAGAGCGAGAGTGACAGAGAGAGGGAGGGGGGCGAGAGAGAGAGAGTGACAGCGAGAGGGAGGGGAGAGAGAGAGAGAGTGACAGAGAGAGGGAGGGGGGAGAGAGAGAGAGTGACAGAGAGAGGGAGGGGTTGAGAGAGTGACAGAGAGAGGGAGGGGGGAGAGAGAGAGAGAGACCGAGCGAGAGAGAGAGAGTGTGTGCTGAGAGAGAGCCAGAGCGAGGGCCAGGGCGTGTGTGTGTGTGTGTGAGAGCGACAGAGAGGGAGGGAGGCCAGGGAGCGAGAGTGAGTGTGTGTGGTGGACGGGGGGGGCGCGAGCGAGTTTGTGACAGGGAGGGCGGACAGGGAGAGAGTGTGTGTATGTGTGTGAGAGAGAGACAGGGAGAGAGAGTGTGTGTGTGTGACAGACAGAGAGAGAGAGAGATGGAGGAGGACAGAGAGAGAGAGAGAGAGAGAGAGAGAGAAAGAGTGTGTGTGGGACGCTGAGAGAGAGAGAGAGAGAGAGTGTGTGTGTGGGACAGGGGTGGGGCGAGAGAGAGAGAGTGTGTGAGACAGAGAGAGGACGGGAGGACAGGGTGTGTGAGTGTGTGTGAGAGAGGGAGCGAATGTGCATGGCCAGAGGGAGCTGATGCTCACTAAGGGAGAGCTGGCCTCCCTCCCCATCCTACACGGTGCTCCGGGCACTGACCAGCCTGGAGCAGTGGCCTGACCTTTGACTCCACAACCGGCCCTGTGCCACGTAGTGCTGCCTGCACTGTCCCTGTCCTATCGCCCGGGAAGGGAACCAGCTCCCCCTGACCCCACACACTGGGCACAGCCAGGGAAAGTCCTCTGGTCCATCAGTGACACACAGTCGCCATGTGGCAGCATCATTAAACAGCCCATCCACTGAGAAAACTGCCTCATTGTGCCCTGATCGGGCGCCGCACTGTCGGAGGGTCAGTGCTGAGGGAGCGGGCACTGTCGGAGGGTCAGTGCTGAGGGAGCGGACACTGTCGGAGGGTCAGTGCTGAGGGAGTGTTGCACTGTCGGAGGGTCAGTGCTGAGGGAGTGTTGCACTGTCGGAGGGTCAGTGCTGAGGGAGCGGGCACTGTCGGAGGGTCAGTGCTGAGGGAGCGGGCACTGTCGGAGGGTCAGTGCTGAGGGAGTGTTGCACTGTCGGAGGGTCAGTGCTGAGGGAGTGCCACACTGTCGGAGGGTCAGTGCTGAGGGAGCGCCGTACTGTCGGAGGGTCAGTGCTGAGGGAGCGGGGACTGTGGGAGGGTCAGTGCTGAGGGAGCGGGCACTGTCGGAGGGTCAGTGCTGAGGGAGTGCCACACTGTCGGAGGGTCAGTGCTGAGGGAGTGCCACACTGTCGGAGGGTCAGTGCTGAGGGAGCGCCGCACTGTCGGAGGGTCAGTGCTGAGGGAGCGGGCACTGTCGGAGGGTCAGTGCTGAGGGAGTGCCACACTGTCGGAGGGTCAGTGCTGAGGGAGTGCCACACTGTCGGAGGGTCAGTGCTGAGGGAGTGGGCATATTTCCATATTTTGACGGTGAATCACCCACAGGTTTTTGTGAAGGAAAGCAGTATATACTTCTTCAGGTTCTGTGTTTGAGATGGTGATGGTGTCGCCTGAGGAATGTCACTGTGTCTCTGAGTAAGTGAGTGTTTAATTTTAATGCCGAGCCTGTTGTGACTGCGAGCGGGTTAGC
Organism: Stegostoma tigrinum; assembly: GCF_030684315.1. NCBI lineage: Eukaryota > Metazoa > Chordata > Chondrichthyes > Orectolobiformes > Stegostomatidae > Stegostoma > Stegostoma tigrinum. The sequence goes on along the minus strand of NC_081363.1, from coordinate 1,639,169 downwards.
CATGAGCTGACATTGTGTTATCCAGCTCAGGGTTTGCTCACTCTTGGTCAGACTCAGTGCCTCATTTTCCCCTCAGTTACTGCAAAGACCCCCTCCCACCATCATCCAGGAAACTTAGAAACATATCCCCAAAACTCTTCACTCTGTTTCTCCCGTCTCAATTAAACTCCACATCAAAAGCAGCCAATAAATCACCCTGAGCCACAACACAGTCTATCTCACATCAGTGACAGGATTTCATTGAAGAGAATGGAGGAGACAGTGTAGAGGCAGCCTGTCTCTATATCTAACCCCGCGCTGTCCGTGTGCTGGGAGTGTTTGATGGGGTCTGTGTAGAGGGAGCTTTACTTTTTCTGGCCTGAGACAGTTCTTTGCCTGCTTGTATTTGCTGTTTGATGGCACTGAGTATAAAAACGATGTGAAGGCCATTCTGCCAGCCCTGCTGGGCTGTTTTGTTGGTCAGCCTGCCTGTTGTTGCTGTAAAAGTGCGGGGATCGCTTTGCAGAACACCTCCGCTCGGTTCGCAATAAACAACTGCACCTCCCAGTCATGAACCATTTCAACTCCCCCTCCCATTCCTCAGACGACATGTCCATCCTGCGCCTCCGGCACTGCCACAATGATGCCACCCGAAGGTTGCAGGAACAGCAACTCATATTCCGCTTGGGAACCCTGCAGCCCAATGGTATCAATGTGGACTTCACCAGCTTCAAAGTCTCCCTTGACCCCACTGCATCCCAAAACCAATCCAGCTTGTCCCCTCCCCCCATTGCATCCCAAAACCAGCCCAGCTCATCCCCGACTCCCTGACCTGTTCTCCCTCTCACTCAAGCCGTACCTCCATTTCCTACCTACTAACCTCATCCCGCCCCCTTGACCTGTCCGTCCTCCCCGGACTGACCTATCCCCTCCCTACCTCCCCACCTATACTCTCCTCTCCACCTTTCTTCTCCTCTATCCATCTTCGATCCAGCTCCCCCCTCCCCCTATTTATTTCAGAACTCTCACCCCATCCCCCTCTCTGATGAAGGGTCTAGGCCCAAAACGTCTGCTCCTGGGATACTGCTTGGCCTGCTGTGTTCATCCAGCTCCACACTTTGTTATCTTGGATTCTCCAGCATCTGCAGTTCCCATTATCTCTGATGCATCAGGATAGGATGCTTTCCATGGTGCATCTATAAAAATTGGTGGGAATCATTGTTGCCATGTTGAATTTCCTTAGCCTCCTGAGGAAGTAGAGATGTTGTTGTACTTTCTTGACCATAGTGTTGATGTGGGTGACCAGGTCAGATTGTTAGTGATTGTCATTCCCAGGAATTTGATGTTCTCGACCACCTCTACCTCAGCCCCATTGATACAGACAGGGGTGTGCCCTGCGCTCAGTTTCCTGAAGCCAGTGACCGGCTCCTTTGCTTTGCTGACATTGAGGGACAGATAGTTATCTTTACACTACAGCACTCAGTATTCAATCCCTTTCCTGTATTCTGTCTCGTCGTTGTTTGTGATCCAACCAACAACAGTAGTGTCATCAGCGAACGTGTAAATGGAGTTGGGGCCAAGTTTGACCGCACGGTCATGTGGCTACAAGGAGCACAGTAGGAGGATAAGCCGACAGCCTTGCAGGGCACTGATGTTGAGGATTATTGTGGAGGAGATGTTGTGGCCTATTCTCATCGATTACAGACAATGGGTCAGGAAGTCAAGGACCCAGTTACAGACGGGGAGAGCCGAAATCCAGGTTGTGGAGTTTGGAGATGGGCTTGTTTGGAATTATGGTGCCGAAGCAGGAGTTGTGGTCAATAAGTAAGAGCTTGACATAGGTATTCTTGTTACCCAGATGTGCCAGGGCTGAGTGTAGGGTCTGGGAGATGGTGCCTGCGGTGGACCTGTTGTGCCAGGAGGCAAATTGCGAAGGATTAAGGTGGTTTGGGAGGCTGGAGTTGATGTTAACCATGACTAACCTCTCGAAGCACTTTGTAATTGTGGAGGACAGTGCCACCCAGTGGTAGTCATTGAGGCATGCTGCGGATTTTTCTTAGCTTCTGGAATGATGGTGGTCTTCTCAAAGCACATGTGGACTTCAGATTGTAGTGAGGAGAGGTTAAAGATGCCTGTGAATACTCCCACCAATCTTCTATCCATGCTGCAATGTTCCTCTGTACATCATAACTTTCATTTTCTATTACAACAATTTGATGTAGCTTCTTGTCAAGCACCTTACGGAAGTCCCAGTAAAGTCCACCTACAGGCTCCTGGGATTATCCACAATCCATGTTTACTCCTTTGACCAACTCCAATCAAATCATTCGACATCATTTCCCTTTGATGAAGCCACTCTGACACTACCTGATTGCCTTCAGGTTTTTTTTAATAAGTGTGTGTTATCATCTCTTTAATGATCAATTCTGTCACTTCCCCTTTGCCAACCATCCTGAGAACTGGTTTTCTAACACCCTCCTTCCTCTAATAGAAGGGTTACATTCGCTTCTGTTCTCTCCAATGGAACTTCCCGTGAAATGAGGGAACTTTGAAAAATGAACACCAGGACATCTTCTACCTCACAATCAGAATGTGGATATTTACCTGCCTGCAGCTCTCTAAGATGCCCAATTAGAGGATTGATCAATAAAAACATTGTGGCAAATATTTAAGGGGCTAATTCAGAATACTCCCAATAAATATATTCCTACTATAAAGAAAAATCCCGCCAGAGGATTCAGCATTAGTGGTTAAGTAAAACATCAAACGTAAGGAAAGGGCTTTATAGCTGCTCAAAATTGAGTGACTGATCAGAATATGAACACCAGAGAATGAATAAAAAGTTAACCAGGAGGAAGAAACCAGAGGATGAAAACAAGTTAGCTATCAATGTAAAAGCAAATAGCAAGAGTTTCTACAGGCAATCAAAATGAAAAATTCAAGTAAAGTGAGTGTTGTTGCTCCAGAGAGTTAGAATGGGGAGTTCATGGTAGATAATAAAGAACTGGTAAGTGAGATGGACAAATATTTTGCTTTTGTCTTCATTGTGGAGGATACACAAAACATTCCAGTAATGTGGCAAATCAATAGGTGCAAGGGAGAGACAAATTTAGCAAAATCACATCCATGAGGGCAGCTGTACTGAACCATCTCATGTGCACTCTAGCTGACAGGTTCCTAGGTCCAGATGGAAATCATTCTCGAGTCTTAAAGATGGTGATTGATGAGGCAGTCTTAGTGTTAATTGTCCAGATACCGTGAGATTCCTGAAATGCTTTTGTTTGTTCATTGGACATAGGGGTTTCTGTCAAGGGGCAGCATTAATTGCCCTGTCCCTAGTTGCCCCAGAAATGATGGTGAGCTGCCTTCTTGAACTTTAGTACTTCCAGGTGATCAATGTTGTGGGTTTGGAAGGTGCAGTCTGAGGATCTTTGGTGAATTTCTGCAGAGTGTCTTGTAGGTGGTACACACTGCTGCGACTGAACGTCGGTGGTGGAGGGAGTGGGATGTTTGTGGATGTGATGCCAATCAAGCGGCTGCTTTGTCCTGGATGGTGTCGAGCTTCTTGTTGGGGCTGCACCCATCCAGGCAAATGGGGAGTATTCCAACACAGTCCTGACTTGTGCCTTAGAGATGGTGGACAGGTTTTTGAGGAGTCAGGAGGTGAGTTACTCACCAGTCTTTCTAGCTTCTAACCTACTGTCATACTGCTGTGTTAATGTGGTGAGATCAGATGAGTTTCTGGTCAATGGTAACTCCCAGGATGTTGATAGTCTAGGCCCGAAACGTCAGCTTTTGTGCTCCTAAGCTGCTGTTTGTCCTGCTGTGTTCATCCAGCTTCACACTTTGTTATCTTGGATTCTCCAGCATCTGCAGCTCCTATTATCTCTGAGGTCTAACAAGTGTCTTGTACACATTTAACCGTCCTGCAAGGACACTAAAATCTGAGTTAGTAATCCTGAGCTGTAAAATACCTGAGAGGGAGTGACCACTGGTCAGTGAGGGCTGGAGTGAGTGAGGGAGTGACCACTGGTCAGTGAGGGCTGGAGTGAGTGAGGGAGCGAGGGCTGGAGTGAGGGCATGACCACTGGTCAGTCTGGTTGTGAAATTTTACTTTGAGGATAATTTATGACGACTTTCCAGAAACTGTGTGTGTAATTCTTTCCCATGTGACCTAACCTGTGGTGGGAAAATTATTGGATAGGATTCTGATGGATAGTACATATGGTTATTTGGAAAAGTAGAGTTTGATTAGAAATAGTTGGCATGACTTTGTGAGGGGCAGGTCATGGCTCACAAGCCTCATTGAATTCTTTGAGGATGTTACAGAACACATCAATGAAGTTAGAGCGGTGGATGTGGTATATATGGATTTTAGTGAGGCATTTGATAAGTTTCCACATTGTAGGCTCATTCACAAAGTAAGGAGGCATGGGATTCAGGGAAATGTGGCTGTCTGGGCACAAAACTGGCTGTCCAACAGAAGACAGAGGGTGGTAGTAGATGGAAAGTATTCAGCCTGGAGCTTGGTGATCGGTGGTGTTCCTCAGGGATCTGTTCTGGGACCTCTTCTCTTTGTAATCTTTACAATTGACTTGGATGAGGAAGTGGGAGTGTGGGTTAGTAAGTTTGCAGGTGACACAAAGGGTGGAGTTATGGATAGCGTGGACGGCTGTTGTAGGTTGCAACGGGACATTGACAGGATGCAGAGCTGGGCAAAGAAGTGGCAGATGGAATTCAACCTGGAAAAGTGTGAAGTGATTCATTCTGGAAGGATGAATTTGAATGCAGAATACAGGGTAGTGGCAGGATTCTCAGCAGTGTGGAGGAACAGAGGGAACTTGGGGTCTACGTCCTCAGATCTCTCAAAGTTGCTACCCTAGTTGATAGGGTTGTTAAGAAGGTGTATGGTGTGTTGGTTTTCATTGGCAGGGGAATTAAGTCTAAGAGCTGTGAGGTTACACTGCAGCTCTATAAAACTCTGGTGCGGCCGCACTTGGAATATTGTGTTCAGTTCTGGTCACCTCATTATAGGAAAGATGTGGAAGCTTTAGAGAGGGTGCTGAGGAGATTTACCAGGATGTTGCCTGGACTGGAGGGCAGGTCTTATGAAGAAAGGTTGAGGGAGCTAGGGCTTATTTCATTGGAGCGAAGAAGGATGAGAGGTGACTTGATACAAGATGATAAGGGGCACAGATAGAGTGGATAGTCAGAGACTTTTCCCCAGAGCAGAAATGAATATTATGAGGGGGCATTATTTTAAGGTGATTGGAGGAAGGTATAGGGGAGATGTTGGAGGTAGGTTCTTCACACAGAGTGGTGGACTTGTGCCTTGTAGATGTTGGACAGGCTTTGAGGAGTCAGGAGCTGAGTTACTTACCGCAGCATTCCCAGCCTCTGACCTGCTCTTGCAGCCCCTGTGTTAATGTGGTGAGTCCAGCTGAGTTTCTGGTCAATGGTAACCCCCAGGATGTTGATAGTGGGGGATTCAGTGATGGTAACACTATAGAATGTCAATGGGCAGTGGTTAGATTGTCTCTTATTGGTGATAGTCACAGCCTGGCACTTGTGCGATGCCAATGTTATTTACCACTTGTCAGTCCAAGCCTGGATATTGTCCAGACCTTGTTGCCTTTGAACACGGACTGCTTCAGTATCTGAGGAGTCACGAATGGTACTGAACATTGTGCAATCATCAGGAACATCCCCACTTCTGCCTACAACACCCTGCAGCGCAGTCCCGCCGCAGCGCAGATGTTGTAAATCAGGAACGAGAACAAAGTTGCTGGAAAAGCTCAGCGGGTCTGGCAGCCTCTGTGAAGGGAAAATATCAGAGTTAACGTATCAGTCTTGTGACCCTGCCTTAGAACTCACCGGACCCAAAATGTTAACTCTGATTTTTCCTTCACAGCGAGTGACATTCATGTCCCATAAATATCTTTCTAAAAAGATTGCAGGACCAATCTCACTTTGAGTAAAAGTGCAGACATGAGTGTGCATGCGTTACTGACAGCAGTCTGTACAGGACATTGAGATCATTAAACCATTGTTACTGAACAGAGGCCTTGGAGTGCAGGTTCACAGTTCCCTGAAAGTGGAGTCACAGGTAGACAGGACAGTGAAGAAGGCATTTGGTACTCTTGCCGTTATTGGTCAGTGCATTGAGTGTAGAAATTGGGAGGTCATGCTGCAGCTGTACAGGACATTCGATAGCTTACTTTTGGAATACTGCTTTCAATTCTGGTCTCTCTGATGTAGGAAGGGTGTTGCCAATCTTGGATGGTTTCAGAAAGGTTTGCAAGGATATTAAATAAAAACCAAACAAACTGTGGATGCTGTAAATCAGGAACAAGAACAGAAATTGCTAAAAGAAAAGCTCAGCAGGTCTGGGGGCATCGGACCGTTCTGAGGAAGTGTCACCGCACCTGAGACGTTAACTCTGATTTTACCTTCACAGATGCTACCAGACCTGCTGAGCTTTTCCAGCAACTTTCTGTTTTTGTGCAAGGATGTTACTGGGGTTGGAGGGTTTGAGCTGTATGGAGAGGTCGAATAAGCAAGGGCTAGTTTCCCAGTCAGAGGGGTGATCTCATAGAGGTTTATAAAATCATGAGGGGCATGGATAGGGTAAATAGGCCAGGTCTTTTCCCCAGGGTGGAGGAGTCCAAAACTAGAGGGGCATAGGTTTACGGTGAGAGGGGAAAGATTTAAAAGAGACCTAAGGGGCACCTTTTTCACACAGAGGGTGGTGTGTATGGAATGAGCTGTCAGAGGAAGGGGTGGAGGCTGGTACAGTTACAACATTTAAAAGGCATCTGGATGGGTACATGAATAGGAAAGGTTTAGGGGGATATGGGCCAAATGCTGGCAAATGGGAGCAGATTTATTGAGGATATCTGGTCACTGCGGATGAGTTGGACTGAAAGGTCTGCTTCTGTATATCTCTGTGACTTTATGACTCTGTTGTTTGCAGGGCTGGGAAGAAGAAATGATTCAGTAACAATGCCTAGCAGCTCAGAAAACCCTGCACCGATCTGACACTGCAGTTTCTTTAGATTTTGCACTGTGCAGCCAATTGAGTCTCATGGTCAGAGCTGCAGACGAAGCGGAATCAAATGGAAAGAGGTTTACATTGGCCCCCCCACCACCTCCTCCCCCCCCCCCCCCGCTCCACTTGTAGCCTAGCAATAACCTGTGACCAGCTGAGGAAAACCAGGGCTAGTTTCACCCCTCAGAAGAAACTGGAATAGCTTACAACAGTTGCAGATGAAATCATAAATTCTGCAAAACTTTGACAAAATATCTATGTACAAAGTTGGAAATCATCAGTTCTTCCACCTGGAGTTATTTTGCTCCAACAATGTGTTGCACTCAGTTTCACCTGGAATTCCTTTAGCTTTAGCCTGAAGTCAGTGAGAGTTACTTGTAGATCCAGAGATCAGGGACATGACAAAAGCCAAGGGAATGATTGCTCTCGTGCTAACCTCGATCCCACTGGAAATGTTCCAAAAAGACACATTCTGAACCAACCCAGAGGTTGGAGCAGTTGAAGAATCTGGGTCTGATCTTGATGGAGTTTAGAAGGATGAAGGGGAAATGTGACTGGGACTTGCGGAATACTGAAAGGCCTGGATAGAGTGGACATGGAGAAGATGTTTCCACTAGTAGGAGAGACTAGGACCTGGGAGAACAGCCTCAGAGTGAAGGGATGACCCTTTAGAACTGAGGTGAGTTGGAAGTTCTTCAGCCAGAGGGAGGTGAATCTGAGCAACTCATTGTCACAGAGGGCTGTGGAGATCATGCCACAGAGTGTATTTAAGATGGAGATAGAAATGTTCCTGATTATGGAGTCAGAGAGTCATACAGAAAGGAAACAGACCCTCTGGCCCAACTCATCCATGCTGACTGGGATTCCTAAACTGAATCAGGGATAGTAGGAACTACAGATGCTGGAGAATCTGAGATATGACATATTTCTGAAGAAGGGTCTAGGCCTGAAATGTCAGCTTGCCTGCTCCTCAGATGCTGCTTGGCCTGCTATGTTCATCCAGCTCCACACCTTGTTATCTCTTCCCTAAGCTGAATTAGTCCCATTTGCCAGCTTTCGGCCCATATCCCTCGAAACCCTCCCTATCCATGTACCTATCAAAATGTGTTTTAAATGCTGTAACTGTACCAGCCTCCACCACTTCCCCTGGCAGCTCATTGCATACACGCACCACCCTCTGTGTGAAAAAGTTGCCCCTCAGGTTCCTTTTAAATCTTTCCCCTCTCGCCTTAAACCCTTTAGTTTTGGGCTCTCCCACCCCAGGGTAAAAACCCTTGAATATTCACCCTATCCATGCCCCTCATGATTTTATAAACCTCTAAGTTCACCCCTCAGCCTCCGACGCTCCAGGGAAAATTATTTCATATCTCTTGTGTGTGATTGGTGCATTTGTGTTTGAGAAGGAGAATATAGCAGCTAGTATTTCCTGGAGTTGGTGAAAGTCACTGACATAGAACATTGAACATAGAACAGTACAGCACAGAACAGGCCCTTTAGCCCACGATGTTGTGCCGACCATTGATCCTCATGTATGCACCCTCAAATTTCTGTGACCATATGCATGTCCAGCAGTCTCTTAAATGACCCCAATGACCTTGCTTCCACAACTGCTGCTGGCAACACATTCCATGCTCTCTCAACTCTCTGTGTAAAGAACCTGCCTCTGACATCCCCTCTATACTTTCCAACAACCAGCTTAAAACTATGACCCCTCGTGTTAGCCATTTCTGCCGTGGAAAATAGCCTCTGGCTATCAACTCTATCTATGCCTCTCATTATCTTGTATACCTCAATTAGGTCCCCTCTCCTCCTCCTTTTCTCCAATGAAAAAAGTCCGAGCTCAGTCAACCTCTCTTCATAAGATAAGCCCTCCAGTCCAGGCAGCATCCTGGTAAACCTCCTCTGAACCCTCTCCAAAGCATCCACATCTTTCCTATAATAGGGCAACCAGAACTGGACGCAGTATTCCAAGTGCGGTCTAACCAAAGTTTTATAGAGCTGCAACGAGATCTCACGACTCTTAAACTCAATCCCCCTGTTAATGAAAGCCAAAACACCATATGCTTTCTTAACAACCCTGTTGACTTGGGTGGCCATTTTAAGGGATCTATGTATCTGCACACCAAGATCCCTCTGTTCCTCCACACTGCCAAGAATCCTATCCTTAATCCTGTACTCAGCTTTCAAATTCGACCTTCCAAAATGCATCACCTCGCATTTATCCAGGTTGAACTCCATCTGCCACCTCTCAGCCCATCTCTGCATCCTGTCAATGTCCCTCTGCAGCCTACAACAGCCCTCTATACTGTCAATGACACCTCCAACCTTTGTGTCGTCTGCAAACTTGCTGACCCATCCTTCAATCCCCTCATTCAAGTCATTAATAAAAATTACAAACAGTAGAGGCCCAAGGACAAAGCCCTGTGGAACACCACTCACCACTGACTTCCAGGCAGAATATTTTCCTTCTACTACCACTCGCTGTCTTCTGTTGGCCAGCCAATTCTGTATCCAAGCAGCTAAGTTCCCCTGTATCCCATTCCTCCTGAGCTTCTGAATGAGCCTACCATGGGGAACCTTATCAAATGCCTTACTGAAGTCCATATACACCACATCCACAGCTCGACCCTCATCAACTTTTCTAGTCACATCCTCAAAGAACTCGATAAGGTTTGTGAGGCATGATCTGCCCCTCTCAAAGCCGTGTTGACTGCATTTGATCAAGCCATGCTCTTCCAGATGGTCATAAATCCTATCCCTCAGAATCCTTTCTAACACCTTGCAGACAACAGACGTGAGACTTACTGGTCTGTAATTGCCGGGGATTTCCCTATTTCCTTTCTTGAAGAGAGGAATTACATTTGCCTCTCTCCAGTCCTCAGGTACGACTCCAGTGGAGAGCGAGGATGCGAAGATTCTCGCAAGTGGCGAAGCAATTGCATTTCTTGCTTCCCAAAGCAGCCGAGGACAAATCTGGTCCGGGCCTGGCGACTTGTCAATCTTAATGTTTGACAAAATTTTCAGCACCTGGGTTCCATTTTTACAGCAGCTATGGTGACTCTGAAATCACCGTCAATTATCATAAAAACCTACAAATAAAATCAAAATCCTGTGGGGCTGGAAAGCCTGAAGAGGCAGGCTGGAGTCGAAATGTTAACTCCTCACAGATGCTGCCAGACCTGCTCAGTTTCTGTGTGTGTGTGTGTTGTAAAAACCCATCTGGTTCACTAATGTCCTTGAGGGAAGGAAACTACCATCCTTAACTGGTCTGGCCTACATGTGACTCCAGGCCCAAAGCGATGGGGTTGACTCTGAGCTGCTAGGCAGTAGGTACTGTCCCTGCCAGCAGCACTCACTTGCTGTCAATTCATGAGAAAACAAATCAAAGAGCAGTGAGAGTGAGTCACAGTGGGAGCTGCTATAGTGTGAACCACTCGTTTTGCTGAATATGCTTCTCATCTCTCTCTCTCTCTCTCTCTCTCTCTGTCTCCGTCTCTGGCAGAATGTGCAGCTCGGAGCAGCACCACGGATCCAGTTATAACTCCTTCATTAAAACCGAACCATCGAGCCCATCGTCTGGTACTGACACAAACAACCATCACAGCCCCGTTGCCTCATCCGATACCGGCCTGAGCTGTGGTCACAACCTGCACTCACCTCCCCTGTTTGTAGCCTCGGTGGGTGTGGGGCCCTGTCGCAATCATTTGGAGCCGTGTTCTGGGACCCTCCTGGACGACTGTCCCTCAAAGTGCGAGTATGTGCTGAACTCCCTCCCCAAACGCCTCTGCTTGGTTTGTGGGGACGTGGCGTCTGGCTATCACTATGGAGTGGCCTCCTGTGAGGCTTGTAAGGCTTTCTTCAAGAGGACCATACAAGGTAAGGTCAGTGGTGGCACAACAGGCACCTGGGTTTGGGCAAGGACACCCTGGGGTGGCGGTGTGTACAACGGTGGGGTACCAGTGCGGTGGAAGGGGAGATACAGTGGTCTAAGGGGTGCTGTACAGCAAGATGTAACACCATTTCAGCAGGAATGTGCTGGGTGCAGTGAAGAACCATCGGAGTGGGTAAGTGAGAGGTGGACTGATGGAGATCAGGATCCTGAGCAAACCTGCCTGAGCCAGGACTCCCAGTAAAGGGAAGCTGCCCCAGGTCACAGACACTTATTTTTTCCTTCATTCGTGGAATGAGGGTGTCACTAACCAGGCAGCATTTATTGCCCATCCCTAATTGCCCAGAGAGCAGTTCAGCATCATTAACATTGCTGTGGGTCTGGAGTCACATGTAGACCAGACCAGGTAAGGATAGCGGTTTCCTTTCCTGAAGGACATTAGTGAACCAGGTGGGATTCTCTGTCAATGGATTCGTGGTCATCATTACATTCTTAATTCCAGATATTTATTGAATTCAAATCCCACCATCTGCTATGACCCAGGTCCTCAGGACATTACTTGGGTCTCTGGGTTAACAGTCCAACAATAATACCACTGGGCCATCACCTCCCCAGTGTGGCCCAGCAACAAGCAGAGCTTGTTTCCATGTACAGATACCCACCAAGAGACCAGCCTGAAAACCCAGACCCTGCCACCTCAGTGCCCTGAACAAAGAAGACAACACAACTGCACAGAGCAGCTTTGGCTGTGTGACAAATCTCAGAAACACTGAAACATTGAATATTTATAAAACACCAAACTGTGAAAGGACGTCGAGAAACAGATTTGCAGGGAAATTGCCGAGGAATGCGAGACTGATAGAGAAATGATAGTAAGAGTGTTGATTGATTAATTTATTGCCATGTGTACCGAAGTACAGTGAAAAGCTTTGTTTATGAGCAGTACAGGCAGATCATAGTAAGCAAGGGGTGTACAGATCCAAAGACATAGACAGAGGCAGATACAGGTTACATTGCACAGGGCATGCGCTTGGCGGGATCTATGTAAATAAGATCAGCATTTCTTGAGGCTAGAAAGTCCATTCAACAGTCTGATAACAGCTAGGAAGAAGCTGTTCCTGAACCTGCTGGTGCCTGTGTCCAGGCTCTGAATCTTCTGCCTGATGGAAGAGGTTGTAGGAGGTTGTTGCTGAGGTGCGATGAGTCTTTGATGATGTTGACCACCTTTCCAAGGCAGTGAGCCTTGTAAGTAGAATCCATGGATCGAAGTTGGCTTCCATTATGTTCTGGGATGTGCACACCATCTTCTGTAATTTCTTAAAGGTTCTGGGCAGAACAGTTGCCATACCAGGCCATTATGCACCCAGGCAGTATGCTTTCAATGGTGTATCTGTAGAAGTTGGTGAGGGATCTTATGGGCGTGCCAAATTTCCTAAGCCGCCTGAGGAAGAGGAGGCATTGTTGTGCCTTCTTGACTGTTGCATTCACGTGGGAACTCCAGGACAGGTTGTCGGTTATCGTCACTCCGAGGAACTGGATGCTCTTCACTTGCTCAACGTCACTTCTGTTGACGTTGCTGGGGGTGGTTTCTCCGCCTTTCTTTCTGAAGTTAATGATTAGATTTTAGTTTTGCCAACATTTAACAAGCTTCAGCATAGAACAGGGCAGTGACTCTGTGATTCCTATACAATAGAAATGACCAGACTCCCAGCCTCACTTTCAACCTACTGGATGAACTGGGTCAAATAGGGTGTTGAAGGATTTCCCTTCATTGCTCATGACATTGAGTGTAGGAGTTTGGAGGACATTTGGAATACTGTGTTCAATTCTGGTCTCCCTGCCACGGGAAGGACGTTGTGAAACTTGAAAGGATTCGGAAAAGATTTACAAGGATGTTGCCAGGGTTGGAGGGTTTGAGCTAAAGGGAGAGGCTGAATAGCCTGGGGCTATACTCCCTGGAGCGTCAAAGGTGGAAGGCCGGCCTTATAGAGGTTTATAAAATCATGGGAGGCATGGATAGGGTGAATGGCCAAGGTGCTTTCCCCAGGGTGGGGGAGTCCAAAACTAGAGGGCATAGGTTTAAGGTGAGAGGGGAAAAGATTTAAATGGGATCTGAGGGGTAACGTTTTCACACAGAGGGTGGTGTGTGTATGGAACGAGCTGCCAGAGGAAGTCTTGGAGGCTGGTACAATTACAGCATTTAAAAGGAATCTGGATGTGTACATGGATAGAAAGGGTGAAGAGGAATTTTTTGCACATCTCTAGTTGCCCCTTGAGAAGGTGGGGGTGAGCTGCCTTCTTGAACCGCTGCAGTCCTTCTGCTGTGGGTTGACCCACAATGTCACTTAGAGAAGGAATTCTAGGATTCTGACCCAGCGACAGTGAAGGAATGGTGATACATTTCCAAGTCAGGATGGTGAGTGGTTTGGAGGGGAACTTGCAGGGGCTGGTGTTCCCATGTATCTGCTGCCCTTGTCCTTCTGGCTGGAAAAGGCTGTGGGTTCGGAAGGTGCTACCTGAGGGTCTTTGGTGAATTTCTGCAGTGCATCTCGTAGATAGTACACACTGCTGCGACTGAGCGTCGATGGTGGGGGGAATGGATGCTTGTGGATGTGGTGCCAATTAAGCTTTATCCTGAATGGTGTCAAGCTTCTTGAGTGTTGTTGGGGGTGCCCCCATCCAGGCAAGTGGGGAGTATCCCATCACACTCCTGACTTGTGCCTTACAGACGGTGGACAGGCTTTGATGAGTCAGGGGGTGAGTTACTCACTGCAGTATTCCCAGCTTCTGACCTGTTCGTGTAGCCCCTGTGTTAATGCGGTGAGTCCAGTTGAGTTTCTGGTCAATGGTAACCCCCAGGATGTTGATGGTGGGGGATTCAGTGATGGTAACGCCATTGAAAGTCAATGGGCAGTGGTTAGATTGTTTCTTCCTGCGGCAGGGAGACCAGAATTGAACACAGTATTCCAAATGTCCTCCAAACTCCTACACTCAATGTCATGAGCAATGAAGGGAAATTCTTCAACACCCTATTTGACCCAGTTCATCCAGTAGGTTGAAAGTGAGGCTGGGAGTCTGGTCACAGCCTGGCACTTGTGCGATGCCAGTGTTATTTACCACTTGTCAGCCCAAACCTGGATATTGTCCAGACCTTGTTGCCTTTGAACACGGACTGCTTCAGTATATGAGGATTCACGAATGGTGCTGAACATTGTGTAATCATCAGGAACAGGGTGGATAGCAAGAAGCTTTTTCCCAGAGTGGGGGACTCAATTACTAGGGGTCATGAGTTCAAAGTGAGAGGAGGAAAGTTTAAGGGAGATATGTGTGGAACGTTCTTTACACAGAGGGTGGTGGGTTCCTGGAACGCGTTGCCAGCGGAGGTGGTAGACGCAGACACGTTAGTGTCTTTGAAGATATATTTGTACAGGTACACGGATGGGCAGGAAGCAAATGGATACAGACCCTTAGAAAATAGACGACAGGTTTAGATCGGCGCAGGCTTGGAGGGCTGAAGGGCCTGTTCCTGTGTTGTAATTTTCTTTGTTCTTTGTTCTTTGTTCTTTAACATCCCCACTTCTGACCTTATGATGGAGGGAAGGTCATTGATGAAGCAGTGAGCAGTTGAGTAGCAAGGGAGGAGAAACTCAAGGGGGAAGACAAGATTAACAGAAACAAGGATGGAAATGAAAGACAGAAAAGTAGAAAGCAAGGCAGAGAAAACAAGGGCTAGCCCGAAATAAGGCTGGGATGTTAAAAGTTTAGAAATGACAGAAAATAAGTTAGAAGGCAATTCATCTGAATGCACAGACCATTCCCAATAAGATAGACAAGCTGACAGGTTCATTATTAATGAGAATGATATGATGTGATTGTGGAGACATGGTTGCTGGGTAACCAAGGCTAGGTCCTGATCATTCAAGGATATTCAGTCTTTAGGATGACCAACAAAACAGAAGAGAGGGTAGGGTGGGTGGCATTGTTAGTTAAACATGAAATCAGTGTGATATTGAGAAAGGATACTAGTGCAGGGAATCTTGATGTGGATTCAGTGTGTGTGGAGCTAAGAACCAGCAAAGGGTGGAGAGCATTAATGAGATTTATCCATAGTCTTCCAAAAGTAGGGGAAAGACAAAGTTTGGTATTAAACAGGAAATTAGTGATCTGTGCGATAAGGGTGCCATGGTGATCAAGGGAAATCAAGCATAGTATGAGGCTACAAGAAGTGTCATATAAAGTTGCTAGAATCTGTGGCAAGCTTGAGGACTGGGAGCAGTTTTGAATTCAGCAAATTGAGACCAAGACATTGACTGGTTGGGTAAAAAAGTACAGTATCAGTATAAATGGGAAAAGCACATAAAAGCACACTGTATGAACTTCAGAGATAATGGGAACTGCAGATGCTGGTCCAGGCCCGAAACGCCAGCCTTTGTGCTCCTAAGATGCTGCTTGGCCTGCTGTGTTCGCGCAGCTCCACACTTTATTATGTATGAACTTCAGCAACTATATCAAAGAAGAACAGTAATGAAGTCATACTTAGGCCATTTACAATCTGCAGCTGGAGAACTGATCACATTTACATATTGATAAAGCACAGACAGAGGCCATTTAGCCCATCCTATCTGCACCAGCTTTCTGAATGAACATCTTGATGTAGTTGCATTTTTTGTGCCTTTTCATAGAAATACATGGACATAGAATCTCTACAGTGTGGAAACAGGCCCTTCGGCCCAACAAGTCCACACCGACCCTTGGAGCATCCCACCCAGACCCATCCCCCTATAACCCACACACCCCTGAACACTATGGGCAATTTAGCATGGCCAATCCACCTAGCCTGCACATCTTTGGACTGTGGGAGGAAACCGGAGCACCCGGAGGAAACCCACACAGACACGGGGAGAATGTGCAAACTCCACACAGAACAGTCGACCAAGGGTGGAATCGAACCCAAGCCCCTGGCGCTGTGAGGCTGCAGTGCTAACCACTGAGCCACCGTGCCACCCTGAGATACTTGAACATGAACAACAGTGATCAAGGAAATGACAGTAAATAAAAGCTACATTAGTTTTGCTTTCACAGAAAAACTCACGTAAATCCCCAAAGAGGCTAGGCAGGCAGGAATTAAAGTAAGGGAATAAAAAAATAAATTGGTGGGGATATGACTGGGACTGAAAGGCGTACATTCCTAGGCCCTGATTACTTACATTCTAGAGTCCTCAAGGAGGTTACCATAGAAACTGTGGATAGACTGGATTGCCATCTTCCAGTCTTCAGTAGATTCTGGAGCAGTCCCATCAGATTGGAGGGTGACAAATGTAACCCTACTGTTTAACAATGGGTGGAGGGAGAAAAACCAGGAATTATAGACCGGTTAGCCTAAAATTAGAAGGTAAATGCTGGGATCTGTAACGTAATATGTAATATGTAAAGTGTAATATGTAACAGGATACTTAGGAAATACCAACAAGGTTTGACAAGCAATTCATTGATTAGCACTGCTGACCCACAGCGCTAGGGACCCGGGTTTGATCCCAGCCTCGGGTACGTAGAACATAGAACATAGAACATTACAGCACAGTACAGGCCCTTCGGCCCTCGATGTTGTGCCGACCTGTCATACAGATCTCAAGCCCATCTAACCTACACTATTCCATGTATGTCCATATGCTTATCCAATGACGACTTAAACCTACCTAAAGTTGGCGAATCTACTACTGTTGCAGGCAAAGCGTTCCATACCCTTACTACTCTGTCTATGTGGAGTTTGCGCAGTCTCCCCATGTCTGCGTGGGTTTCCTCCGGGTCCTCCGGTTTCCTCCCACAGTCAAAAGATGTGCAGGTTAGGTGGATTGGCCATGGGAAATGCAGAGTTACAGAGCTAGGGTAGGGGGGTGGGTTGCTCTTTGGAGGTGTGGACTCAATGGGCTGAACAGCCTGCTTCCACGTGCCAGTAATTCCATGAATAGATATGGTCAATGTAGATTTATGAAAGGGAAATCATGTTTGACAAACCTACTGGAGTTATTTGAGGATGTAACATAGAATAGATGAGGGAGAACCAGTGAATGTGGTTTATTTGGATTTTCTGAAAGCTTTTGATAACAGGACCCATGTTGAGGTGTGTCCACGTGGGGTTAGGGTGATATCTGCCATGGATTGAGCCCGACAAAGGGTTCTGACTTGAAACATTGACTTTCCTGCTTGTTGGATACTGTCTGATCTGCTGTGCTTTCCCAGCTCCACACTTTTTGACTTGAGAATTGGTTGGGAGACAGGAAACAGAGTGAGAATAAATGGGCCCTTTTCAGACAAGCAGACGGTGACTTTGGGATACGGCAGGGAATCAAAAGCAACATTTCCAAGTTTGCCGATGATGCACAATTGAGTCGGCATTTGTAAACCAAAAGAATGGGCAGATGCTGTAAATCAGGAACAAAAACAGATGTTGCTGCAAAAGTTCAGCAGGTCTGGCAGCATCTGTGGAGAGAAATCAGAGTTAATGAGTTAAAGAATTGAACTCATACTGTTGGCATTACACACCAACCATCCAGCCAACTCAGCTAACCAATCCCTACACACATGCAGTTTATTCCAAATGAAACCCCCACTGTTATCGAGAGCACTGTTAACAGAGTGCGTTTTACCAAAACAGTTCAAACTCCCTCTGACGTTGATCAGTGGGGGAAAGAAAACGCCCACTGACTTCCCCAGAACTCTGAAGGGTCTCTTAACCTGAAATGTTAACTCTGATTTCTCTCCACAGATGCTGCCAGACCTGCTGAGCTTTTCCAGCAATTTCTGTTATAGGTCAGCATGGTGTGGGCGTAACATTTCAAAGAAACTTCAGGATGATGTAGACAAGGTGAGAGACAGAACACACACATGGCAGATGTGGTTTAACAGAAAAAAATGTGGAGCTATCCACTTTGGTAGGAAGTAGAGATAGATTGGGAGATGTTGATGTAGAAAAGAACATTGAGTGTCCTTGTACAGTCGTCAGAGAGAGCTGTAAGAACAGTGGATGGCATACATCTTAACCTGAGCTGTTCATGGACATGATGGAACACCCCAAGAGCAGGTGAGTCCTAAACTTAGCTTAGAGGCAGGGATGCTAAGGAGAGCGAATGGGATGTTGGCTCTCATTTCAGGAAGGTTTGGATACAGGAGAAAGGAAGCCTTATTGCAGCTGGACCGGGCTTTGGTGAGAGCAGACCTGGTGCGCTGTTTCCAGTTTTGGTCTCCTTACTTGGGAAAAGGCACGCCACCGGAAGAGTGAGTTCAGCAGAGGTTCACCACCCTGATCCCTGGGATGACAGATTTGATGTATCAGGAAAGATTAGTTGGACTGGGCCTGTACTCACTGGAGTTTAGAAGAATGAGCGGGATCTCAGTGAAAAGTATAAGATTGATACAGGGTCGGACAAACTCATGCAGGATGTTCCTCCTGGTCAGTGGCTCCAGAACAGTGGGCCGTGATCTCCAGAAACCTAGTCAGAGGCCATTTTTAACTCAAAATGAAAACTTCACAGGACAAACCAATACCCTCCTGCATTTTTAAATAGAATATACAAATTTCAGAAAGGATAACATAGGATGTGTGTTTATACTGGGCTACTCTCAGCAATGTTCTCCAAACAGCCCCCACAGTGAACTTCCGTGGAAGCGATGGATGCAGATTCAGTGATGATGTTTAAAAGACATTTGGACAGGTGCATGGATAGGACATGTTTGGACGGATGTGGACAAGCACAGGCAAATAGGGCACACTTAATTTGGGAACATGGTTGGCATGAACTGGTTGGACCGAAGGGCCTGTTTCCATGCTGTATGACTGTGTGTGCAGTATTTGCAGCCTGTAATGTGTTAGAAGCACTCTCTAGAAACACTGAATGGTGATGGTGCCAGTGAGCTTTCATTTCAATTGAGCGTTGTGACCTAGTGCGAATTTCCTGCTTTATTGCCAAATCTTGGCATGTTATTTCTATCCAATTTATTACCCAATACTCTTTAGAATGTGCACATACAGAACAATCTCTAAACTGCTAGAAGCATTACCTAGTGAGGCACATCCATTTATAACACTTAAATTAGCCATTAGGTGGCACTAAGGGTTTGAACTGTTTTGGTAAAATGCACTTTGTTAACAGTATAATAGTAGAAATTTGTTTGGAATAAACCTCGTGTGTAGGGTAACTAAGTGTGGAACTGGATGAACACAGCAGGCCAAGCAGCATCGCAGGAGCACAAATGCTGACGTTTCGGGCCTAGACCCTTCATCAGAGAGTGTGTAGGGATTGGTTAGCTGAGTTGGCTGGATGGTTGGTGTGTAATGCCAACAGTATGAGTTCACTTCTTACACCAACTGAAGTTACCACAGAGATGCTGTCCCCTAACCTGAGGCGTGCTGACCCTCAAGTTAAACGCCTGCTAGCTGTCCCTCTCTGAAAGAGCAGCCCAACGGCCCAGTAAAACTATGGTAACTTTATCTTGCTAATGGGTTAGCGTCACTCTCAACAGTGCCCTCACTATATACTTTTTACTGCATTGCAAACATTCACTCCATTGTGGTGATAACATTATGTTCGCCACGCTTAGAGCTTTGTATATAATGTGTAGGAATTGCTAGTTCTGTTGTGTAGGACCACTCTGGGTCTTTTCACTGGAATGCAGGAGGCTGACGGGCAACTGACTACATGTTTATCAGATTGTGAATGGCATGGGTAGAGTGAAAAGTATTAGGCTTTTTCCCAGGGTGGGGAGGCTATTTATTGGAGGGCACAGGTTCAAGGTGCGAGGGGGAAAGTTTAAAAGAGATGTGCGAGAGGGTGCAGAGGAGGATCACCAGGATCACAAAGGGTTGTGAGTGCCTAGAACATGCTGCTAGAGGAGGTGCTGGAAGCAGACATAATAGCAACATTCAGGAAACACCTGTACGAAAACATAAACAGGAAGGGAATAGAGGGATACGCATCCTGTTAGTGACTATAGTTAAAGTATGGAAGGACCAAATGTGTTGGTGCAGGCTTGGAGGGCCAAAAGGCCTGTTCCCGTGCTGTAATGTTCTTTGTTCCAACTGGGAGCATTTGATGGGGACAGTGTAGAGGGAGATTTACTCTGGAACTAACCCCCTGTCCCTGTCAAAGAACAAAGAAACCTACAGCACAGGAACAGGCCCTTCGGCCCTCCAAGCCTGCGCCGATCAAGATCCTCTGTCTAAACCTGTCATCTATTTTCTAACAGTCTGTGTCCCTCTGCTCCCTGTCCAGATATAACTTAAAAGACACTAACATTCTGGATGTGAGTTTGCTCGCTGAGCTGGAAGATTAGTTTTCAGACGTTTCGTCACCATTCTAGGTAACATCATCAGTGAGCCACCGACGAAGCGCTGGTGTTATGTCCCGCTTTCTATTTATCTGGTTAGGTTTCCTTGGGTTGGTGATGTCATCTCCTGTGTTGGTGATGTCATTTCCTGTTCTTTTTCTCAGGGGATTGTAGATTGGCTCCAAATCAAAAACTAACCTTCCAGCTCAGCCAGCAAACTCACATCCAGAACCTCAACCTGAGCCACAAATCTTCTCAAAACTCGCTAGACGCTAACGTGTCTGCGTCTACCACCTCCGCTGGCAACGCGTTCCAGGCACCCAACACCCTCTGCGTAAAGAACTTTCCACGCATATCTCCCTTAAACTTTCCTCCTCTCACTTTGAACTCATGACCCCGAGTAATTGAGTCCCCCACTCTGGGAAAAAGCTTCTTACTATCCACCCTGTCTATACCCCTCATGATTTTGTAGACCTCAATCAAGTCCCCCCTCAATCTCAGTCTTTCTAATGAAAATAATCCTAATCTACTCAACCTCTCCTGATAGCTAGCACCCTCCATACCAGGCAACATCCTGGTGATCCTCCTCTGCACCCTCTCCAAAGGATCCACATCCTTTTGGTAATGTGGCGACCAGGACTGTATGCAGTATTCTAAATGTGGCCAAAACATAGTCTTATACAACTGTGATCAGAGATAATGGGAACTGCAGATGCTGGAGAATTCAAGATAACAAAGTGTGGAGCTGGATGAACACAGCAGGCCAAGCAGCATGTCAGGAGCACAAAAGCTGATGTTTCGTGCGAAGGGTCTCGGCCCGAAATGTCAGCTTTTGAGCTCCTAAGATGCTGCTTGGCCTGCTGTGCTCATCCAGCTCCACACTTTGTTATCCCATATAACTGTCCTGGTAGTGTTTAATGAGGACAGTGTTGAGGGAGCTTTACTCTGAGTGTAACAGTGTGTTAGTGACAGTGGAAGGTAGTGAGTGGCCAGGGTGGGGTTCGGTACGTTGTGGGTGTGGCCCAGGGTAATGTTTTGTGTGATTTGTTGCAGGTAACATCGAGTACAGCTGCCCTGCCACCAATGAGTGTGAAATCACCAAACGGAGGCGCAAATCCTGCCAGGCCTGCCGTTTTATGAAGTGCCTGAAAGTAGGAATGCTCAAAGAAGGTAAGAAATGGAGAAAACATTGTTTAATCAGCTGACACCACCCCCCACCCCAATCAAACACTCCCCAGGGACAGCGCAGGGTTAGATGCACACATCATTTCTAACCAGATATCCATCCAGTGACGGTCCTGAATGCACACGCAACGTCTCCGGCAGCGCATCCCAGATTGTAAATACTTGCTGTATGAAAATGTGTTTTCTTACATGGCCCGTTCTTCGTTTGCACATCACTTTCAACCTATGCCCGCCCAGTCTTGTTTCTTTTATTAGTGGGAATGGCATCTCGCTATCTACCTTGACCAGGCCCTGTTCACAATTTCAAAAACCTCTCTCAAATCTTCCTTTTGGGCTTCTCCTGTCAATAGGGAATGGTCCCAACCTCTTCCGTCTATCCCCATCATTGAAATTTCTCATTCCCAGAACTGTTCTTGTGAATCACTTCCTGCGCGATCTCCAATACAGCCGCATCTTTCAGGGCTCAGTGCTCAGACCTCAGCCATTCACTGCATTTGTATTTATATTTATATTTATATCGACACACAAACAGGGTACGGGAACCAAATACACCATTTCCAAATTTACTGATGTCACCAAACTGGGTGAGGTGGTTGAGTTGTGAGGAGGACGGAGAGTGAGAGACACGGTGGGATTCAGCACAGTGTGACCACATGTGAGATTCCACACACTGCTGTCAGACACAGGAAGGCTCGGTCTCATTGGAAACCTGCTCTTTTGGGAAGTGGATGTACAAAGGGATCTGGGGGTCCCGCTACACCAGCCAATGAAAGCAGCTGCAGCAAGCAATAGGAAGGCAGATGGTATATTGGCCGTCATTACAAGAGGATCAGAGTTTAGAAGTAGGGATGTCTCGCTGCACTTATAGAGGGGCTTGTGAGACCACACCTGGACTGTTGTGTGCAGTTTTTGTCTCCTTACCCAAGAGAGGATAGTCTTATCATAGAGGGAGGTGCACTTGGCCAGCGCCCAGGATGGCAGGACTGTCCTATGAGCAGAGATTGAATTGTCTGGGGCCTCTATTCACTCGAGTTCAGATGAATGAGAGGATCTTATTAAAATTATAAATTTCTAATAGCGTAGTGTAGACTAGATGCAGGCAAGATGGTTGGGGAGTCTAGAACCTGGGGACTGAGTTTCAGGGTATGGGGTAGGGAGATGAGGAAGCTTTCTTTTTACCCAAAGGATAGTGAACCTGTGGAACACTCTGCCACAGAAGACTGTGGAGGCCAAGTCCCTGAATATATTGTAGAAAGAGATATACTTTCAGATTTTAAAGGCATCAAGGAGTTGAGGAAGCAAATGGGAATATGACACTGAGGTAGGTAGGTCAATCATGGTCAGATTGAATGTTGGTGCAGTCTGAATGGCCTGCCCCTACTCCTAGTTTCCATGGTTCTACAAAACAGCAGCCACAGCTGTACACAATCTTCTAGCTAATGTGCAACATACTTATTGACAAGTTCACCATCACCTCCTTTACTCGATTCCCCTATGAATAAAGCTGGGCTCTGAGTGCATTATTCACTGCTCTCTCCCATGTCCTGTCACCTTCAACGATCCCCCCCCCCCCCGCATCCCCTATTTTGTATTGTCCACCTACATCCTTCTGACCCAAAGCGCACAGTCTCCCACCTCTCGGTACTGAATCTCATTCACTGCCGACCCACCCACTCCACCAACTCGTTAATACCCTTTTGGAATTCCACACTGTCTCCTCACAGTTTACAATTCTTCCCAGTTTACTGTCCTCCCCGGACTGTGAAACTGCTCCTCCTTTTCCCCAGGGCAGGACTGACTGCCACGAGGAGTCATAGTTTTAAGGTGTTAGGAGGAAGGTATAGAGGAGACGTCAGAGGGAGGTTCTTCACCCAGAGAGTTGAGAGCACATGGAATAGTTTACCAGTGGTAGTCATGGAAGCGGAGTTATTAGTGACATTTAAGCGACTGCTGGACATGCCCATGGACAGCAGTGAATTGAGGGGAATGTAGGTTAGGTTATTTTAGTTTTGGATTAGGATTATTCCACGGCACAACATCGTGGGCCAAAGGACCTGTACTGTGCTGTACTTTTCTATGTTCTATGTTCTATAACCAAGATCCAGATCATTAATAAATATCAGAATAAGCAAGGGTCCCAATACTGACCCCGGGGATCTCCATTATAAACTGTCCTCCAGCCCGAAAAATATCTATTGACCGTTACTCTCTGTTCTGTATCACTCGGCCAATTTTATATTCACATCACGACTGTACGTTTTGTACAAAGAGCTATAACTTGCCTCACATGTCTGCCATAACAATGTGACTTCAGGCTGCATATAGACAGGGTTTCCACTGCTTCCCCCAACAGTCCAAAGATGTGCAGGTTAGGATGGTTTTTCTGTGGGAAATGCAGGTTTACAGGGATAGGGTGTGGGGTGGGACCTTGGAGGACTGAAATGGGAGAAATGTCTTCACCCAGAGAATGGTGAGCCTGTGGGGATTCACTGTCACAGAAACTGGTCGGGTCATTAGACTGTGAGCTGCTACAGAGCACCATGTTCTATCGTGAGTGTCTTATCTCAGGAACAGGATTTGATGCTGGGATCTTCCTGATCTCCACATTTCCTGCAGCTGTTGTTGTCTTTCTGTCCAAGGCCACGCAGCTCAAAATGATCCCCAAGTCCTGAGGAAGCCTCAGAGGCTGCCAAGACATAAGCCCCATGCCCCACCCTCTCCCAAACAAATTCTAATAGATACTGCAGCAATGGCGCTTGCAACTTATTAACATGTTTTTCTCTCTCTGTCTCCTCCTCTCTCTCCCTCCCCCCATCTCCCTCACCCTCACCCTGCCCCCTCCCTCACCCTCTCTCTCCCCTCTCCCTCACCCTCCCTCTCCCCTTCTCCCTCACCCTCGGTCTCCTCTCTCTCCACCTCTCCTCACCATTCTCCTCTCTCTCCCCCCTCACCCTTGCCCTCCCCGTCTCACTCTCCCCTTTTCCCTCACCCTCCCTTCATCTCACCCACTCTCCCCCTCCCCCTCCCGCTCTCAATCCCCCTCCCCCCGATGCAGGAGTACGTTTGGACCGGGTGCGAGGTGGCCGTCAGAAGTACAAGAGGCGGGTGGATGTAGGGGACGGGTCGCCGCTCCCCGTGCCCTCTCCAGCCAAGAGGCCGTGTAATCACTGAGACCATGCGGGGACCGTCAGCGCTTCCACCTGGGGAACCACGTCACTGTCACAGGGGGACACTCTCATCCCTGACACCAAGCCAGGATCATCCTGGAAACTGGGGTGGGGGGAGTTTGGGGGGAGATGCTTCCTGTGTCAGTGCTCACTCCCCACACCCCTCACACACACACACCCGCCCCAAAACCCCCCCCACACACACACCCCCCCCCACACACACACACACACACACCCCCCATACACACACACACACACCCACACACACACACACACACACACACACCCCATACACACACACACACCCCCACACACACATACACCCCCACACACACCCACACACACACACACACACACACACACACACACACACACCCCATACACACACACCCCCCCCATACACCCCCCCCCACACCCCCCCCCACACACCCCCCCCACACACCCCCCCCACACACCCCCCCACACACACACCCCCCACACACCCCCCCCACACACACCCCCCCACACACTCCCCCCCCACACACTCCCCCCCCACGCACTCCCCCCCCACGCACTCCCCCCCCACGCACTCCCCCCCACGCACTCCCCCCCCACGCACTCCCCCCCCACGCACTCCCCCCCACGCACTCCCCCCCACGCACTCCCCCCCCCACGCACTCCCCCCCCCACGCACTCCCCCCCCACGCACTCCCCCCCCACGCACTCCCCCCCCACGTACTCCCCCCCCACGCACTCCCCCCCCACGCACTCCCCCCCCACGCACCCCCCCCCACGCACCCCCCCCACACACCCCCCCCCACACCCCCCCCCCACACACCCCCCCCCACACCCACACCCCCACACCCACACCCCCACACTCTCACCCACACACTCACACTCACTCTCTCTCACACACTCACACTCACTCTCTCTCACACACTCACACTCACTCTCATATCTGCTCTCCCACTTATCTGTTCCTCCCAACTCATTGACCAATCCCCACCACCCCCTACCTGCAGTCACCTATCCCCCCCCCACCTACCTTCCCCAGCCCCCTCCCTCCTCTCTCTGTTTATTTCAGAGCCTCCTTCCCCCTCCCCCATTTCTGAAGAAGGGTCCTGGCCAAAATGTCAGCTTTTTCACTGTCTGATGCTGCCTGTTCCTCCACCCCCACACTGAGTTTTATCCAACATCAGCCGTTCCTGCTGTCTCCTGGGCTATCCCTGTTGCCCTCCTTAAATAGAGGAACAACATTGACTATTCTCCAGTCCCCTACGACGTTGCCTTAAGATAGATGACGAAGATACAGATATCTCTGTCAAAGCCCTTCCTTGCCTCCCTCACGATCCTGGGATAGATCCCATCAGGCTGTGGGATCCTATCTGTGCCTTAATATTTTTCAAAACATCCAACACCAGCTTCTTAATATCAACATGCCCCAGCAAATCAAGATACCCCTCCCTAATGAGACCGTCTTATGTCTTTCTCCCTGGTGAATATTAATGTGAAGTTATCATTAAAGATCTCCCCCACTTCCTTTAGCTCCGTGTATATATTCCCTCCAATGTCCTTGAGTAGACCTACCCTGTCCCTAGCTACCCTCTTTCTCCTAATACACGTAAAAAGTGTGATGGGATTCTCCTTGATCCTAAATGCTGAGGACATTTGGTGGTCCCTTTTTGCCAAATTCCTTGTTTAAGCTCTTCCCTGCCTCTAACCGTTTTCTGTTTCCTGAACCTCACGTGTGCTTGCTTTTTCCACGTTGACGTTGTTGCTGAAGCTCTGAGCTCGCGCTCTCTCTCTCTCTCTCTCTCTCTCCTTGCTGCAGTGAGTAAGATTGTATCCCACCTACTGGTAGCTGAACCTGAGAAGATCTATGCCATGCCAGATCCCACAATCCCTGAGACGGACATCAAAGCCCTGACCACACTGTGTGACCTCGCAGACAGGGAGCTGGTTGTGATCATTGGCTGGGCCAAGCACATCCCAGGTAAGGACTGAGACCAATATCCCGCCTCACATACCCTTCGATCGGGGAGGGGGGCTGGGGGCACCCCCCTCACACCCACACACCCAACACACCCCCTCACACCCACACACCCAACACACACCCCCACACCCTCACACCCAACACACACCCACACACCCACACACCCACACACCCACACACCCACCACACACCCAACACACCCCCTCACACCCACACACCCAACACACCCCCCCACACCCTCACACCCAACACACACCCACACACCCACACACCCACACACCCACACACCCACCACACACCCAACACACCCCCTCACACCCACACACCCAACACACCCCCTCACACCCTCACACCCAACACCCACACACCCAACACACACACTCACACCCTCACACCCAACACCCACACACCCAACACACACACTCACACCCTCACACCCAACACCCACACACCCAACACACACCCTCACATCCACACACCCTCACACCCACACACCCAACACACACCCCCACACCCACACCCCCACACCCACACCCCCACACCCACACACCCAACACCCACACACCCAACACCCACACACCCAACACACACACTCACACCCTCACACACATCGCCCCCTCACACCCACACACCCAACACACACACTCACACCATCACACACATCGCCCCCACACATCGCCCCCACACCCTCACACCCAACACCCACACACCCAACACACACACTCACACAACCCCTCACACCCACACACCCAACACACACACTCACACCCTCACACACATCGCCCCCCATCACCCTGACACCCCCACACCCACACACCCAACATACACACTCACTCACACCCTCACACACATCGCCCCCACACACACCCCCACACCCTCACACACTTCCCCCTCATACACACCCACACACACCCCCAGTGGGGTCTGTAACTGCCCAGGTTCTGAGGATTGTGGAAGAGGAATCCCTGGCTCAGCTCCAGGCCCAGGATTTTCCAGACCAGCTTTTCCTCACATCCCTAGGCAAAAAAGAACCCACGCTATATAATCCACTCATTTCAACAAACCCACAGCTTCCTCACTCCCGTATTGGACATATTTTCCAATTGGCCCAGGCACAGGTTTTATAACACACCTCCTCAGCAGGGGGCGCTTGAATCTGGGCCTCCTGGATCAGAGGGAGGTAAACTAGCACTGCACTCTATACAATTAAACTGTGTAAAGGGAGATTTACTCTTTTTAAAGCTTCCTTGACAACATTACACCGGGAAACACCAACAACAGGAGCCAGATTCGGCCATTAGCCCCTTTCAGCTCCACACTGGTGGGGGCCGTGGGTTTCCTCCGGGTGCTGCAGTTCCTCCCACAGGACACAGATGTGCAGGTTAGATGGGTTGGCCATGCTAAATTGCCCGTAGTGTTCAGGGATGTATAAATGAGGTGGATTAGAGGGATAGGGGATAAGGTAAAGGAGTGGGCCTGGGTAGAATGATTTTTGAAGAGACAGCGCTAACTCAACGGACCAAATGGCCTCTTTCTGCACTGTAGGAATTCAATGATTCTAGATTTGTTGAGCATGATTTGCCTTTCATACAGGTCTCTACGCTGGTCAAAAACACCAATCTAACGTAACAGGCAGTGCGGTGGCTCATTGGTTAGCACAGGGCAGTGCGGTGGCTCATTGGTTAGCACAGGGCCGTGCGGTGGCTCAGCGGTTAGCACAGGGCAGTGCGGTGGCTCAGTGGTTAGCTCAGGGCAGTGCGGTGGCTCAGCGGTTAGCACAGGGCCGTGCGGTGGCTCAGCGGTTAGTACAGGGCCGTGCGGTGGCTCAGTGGTTAGCACAGGGCCGTGTGGTGGCTCAGCGGTTAGTACAGGGCCGTGCGGTGGCTCAGCGGTTAGCACAGGGCTGTGCGGTGGCTCAGCGGTTAGTACAGGGCCGTGCGATGGCTCAGCGGTTAGTACAGGGCCGTGCGGTGGCTCAGTGGTTAGCACAGGGCAGTGCGGTGGCTCAGCGGTTAGCACAGGGCCGTGCGGTGGCTCAGCGGTTAGTACAGGGCAGTGCGGTGGCTCAGTGGTTAGCACAGGGCAGTGCGGTGGCTCAGTGGTTAGTACAGGGCCGTGCGGTGGCTCAGCGGTTAGTACAGGGCAGTGCGGTGGCTCAGTGGTTAGCACAGGGCAGCGCGGTGGCTCAGCGGTTAGCACAGGGCAGCGCGGTGGCTCAGTGGTTAGTACAGGGCAGTGCGGTGGCTCAGCGGTTAGTACAGGGCAGTGCGGTGGCTCAGTGGTTAGCACAGGGCCGTGCGGTGGCTCAGTGGTTAGTACAGGGCCGTGCGGTGGCTCAGCGGTTAGTACAGGGCAGTGCGGTGGCTCAGCGGTTAGTACAGGGCAGTGCGGTGGCTCAGTGGTTAGCACAGGGCAGTGCGGTGGCTCAGTGGTTAGCACAGGGCCGTGCGGTGGCTCAGTGGTTAGCACAGGGCAGTGCGGTGGCTCAGTGGTTAGTACAGGGCCGTGCGGTGGCTCAGCGGTTAGCACAGGGCAGTGCGGTGGCTCAGTGTTTAGCACAGGGCAGTGCGGTGGCTCAGTGGTTAGCACAGGGCAGTGCGGTGGCTCAGTGGTTAGCACAGGGCCGTGCGGTGGCTCAGTGGTTAGTACAGGGCAGTGCGGTGGCTCAGCGGTTAGCACAGGGCCGTGCGGTGGCTCAGTGGTTAGCACAGGGCAGTGTGGTGGCTCAGCGGTTAGCACAGGGCCGTGCGGTGGCTCAGTGGTTAGTACAGGGCAGTGCGGTGGCTCAGCGGTTAGTACAGGGCAGTGCGGTGGCTCAGCGGTTAGTACAGGGCAGTGCAGTGGCTCAGCGGTTAGTACAGGGCCGTGCGGTGGCTCAGCGGTTAGCACAGGGCAGTGCAGTGGCTCAGCGGTTAGCACAGGGCAGTGCGGTGGCTCAGCGGTTAGTACAGGGCAGTGCAGTGGCTCAGCGGTTAGCACAGGGCAGTGCGGTGGCTCAGCGGTTAGTACAGGGCAGTGCAGTGGCTCAGCGGTTAGTACAGGGCAGTGCGGTGGCTCAGCGGTTAGTACAGGGCAGTGCAGTGGCTCAGCGGTTAGCACAGGGCAGTGCGGTGGCTCAGCGGTTAGCACAGGGCCGTGCGGTGGCTCAGCGGTTAGTACAGGGCAGTGCGGTGGCTCAGCGGTTAGCACAGGGCCGTGCGGTGGCTCAGCGGTTAGCACAGGGCAGTGCGGTGGCTCAGCGGTTAGCACAGGGCAGTGCGGTGGCTCAGTGGTTAGTACAGGGCCGTGCGGTGGCTCAGCGGTTAGCACAGGGCAGTGCGGTGGCTCAGCGGTTAGTACAGGGCAGTGCAGTGGCTCAGCGGTTAGTACAGGGCCGTGCGGTGGCTCAGTGGTTAGCACAGGGCAGTGCGGTGGCTCAGCGGTTAGCACAGGGCAGTGCGGTGGCTCAGCGGTTAGTACAGGGCAGTGCAGTGGCTCAGCGGTTAGTACAGGGCCGTGCGGTGGCTCAGTGGTTAGCACAGGGCAGCGCGGTGGCTCAGCGGTTAGTACAGGGCAGTGCGGTGGCTCAGCGGTTAGCACAGGGCAGTGCGGTGGCTCAGCGGTTAGCACAGGGCAGTGCGGTGGCTCAGCGGTTAGCACAGGGCCGTGCGGTGGCTCAGCGGTTAGCACAGGGCCGTGCGGTGGCTCAGCGGTTAGCACTGTTGTCCCACAGCCCCAGGAATCTATGTGTATTATTCTAATCCCAGTTTCTACAGCGTGGTCCATACCCTCATGTACTTTGGTATTGCGAGTACAGACTGAAATACTTTGTCAATGTTCTGAGGGATTTGGCCTCTCCCACCCTCACTGGTAGTGAATCCCAGGTTCTCACTGACCTGCTGGGTGAAGGGTTCTTTCCTCATATCCCCTTGAAACCTCCTGCCCCTTCGCTTAAATCTACCCTGCACCCCCCCGGGGAAATTGATCCCTCAATCAAGGGGAAATGTTCAGGGACAGGTTGGTACCCGCCCAAACGCATCATCTCACACTTATGCTGATTGAAACCCATTTCCTGTTGATCAGTCCACCTGACCAGCCTGTTTATATCCTCCTGTAGTATAAAGCTACCCCCGTCATATTTACCACCCACCATCAACTTACTGACGAACCCTCTACGCTGCCTGTCTCTCAGGGTCAGCACCTGTACAGCGCACACAGTGGGTGCTGTGTCTCTCAGAGTCAGCGCCTGTACAGCGCACACAGTGGGTGCTGTGTCTCTCAGAGTCAGCGCCTGTACAGCGCACACAGTGGGTGCTGTGTCTGTCAGGGTCAGCACCTGTACAGCGCACACAGTGGGTGCTGTGTCTGTCAGGGTCAGCGCCTGTACAGGGCTCACAGTGGGTGCTGTGTCGGTCAGGGTCAGCGCCTGTACAGCGCACACAGTGGGTGCTGTGTCTGTCAGGGTCAGCGCCTGTACAGCGCACACAGTGGGTGCTGTGTCTGTCAGGGTCAGCGCCTGTACAGCGCACACAGTGGGTGCTGTGTCTGTCAGGGTCAGCGCCTGTACAGCGCACACAGTGGGCAGAAGTGATTCCCCTGTCTTTGTGGATTTACTGGGTAATGACTGTCTGCTCCCATGTCATTTTATACGTTGCCCAGAATCTACGCATTCTGTCTTTCTCTCTCTTTCATCCTGTATGTGTTTCCTATCTCAATTTCTCTCTCTCCTTCTCTCTCTCTATCTCTCCCTCTGTTTTTCTCTTTCTCTCTACCTGTCTCTCTCTGCCTGCTCACTCTTTCACCCACCCCTCTCTCCCTTTCTCCCTGTCTCCCTCTCCCTCTCCCTGCCTCTGCCACTCTGGCACAGCATGAGAAGATAACAATGTCCCTGAGTCCCTGGGTATCAGGGATGTGAGTTGAGATGAATGGACGCTACTGTGAGATTACTCTTTGTTTTCTGTGCTATTAGTTTGATTGCATTTGCAAACCTAATCAAAGGCCAGCCTTGCTGCTCACGTTGAGGGTCTGGTAATCTCGATGTAATGGGATCCAAATCTGGCAGGAGAACAAGTCCTGAATAAATCAGCAGCTCGTCAGTGCTGCTATTACCTATCGGAATGAACAGTCACTTTTTAGTGTATTCAATTTGCAGGCTGACACAGGATTATAAAGATAGATGGCAGTCATTACACAAGGCAAATACTATTTCATTCTCTCAAGCAGAACATGAGTGTAGTGAGATTGTGGTTGTCTTGGTGTTGGTGAACTCTCTCAGTCCTTGCCTCGCTACAGCCGCGAAGGACAATGTGTCTCAGTGATGACACGGTGACCCCTCAGGGCCAGGCCACCACTGTTCCAGGTTCAATCCCCACCCCAGACACAGAGCTCTGGCTGGCCCATTAACACTTTACTTCCTCACCTTCAGCAAACCTGGGTGGATTTAGAAATGACACTATTCGGCATACTGTACCTGTTTATTCCCCAGGCAGCCGTCTTTCCGAAGATGCCACTATTTATGAGAAGTGGAAAAGTCCCTGATGAGGTGGAATTTGTCAAATGTGCCCAAGGCCGTTTCCTAAATCACTGTGTAGAGGGCCCTACTGGGGAGGGTGTCACACTGGGCCTCATCTCAGGGAGCGAGGCAGGGCAAGTGACTGAAGTGTCCATTGGAGAGCATTTTGGCTCCAGTGATCATAACTCTCTCAGTTTTAACATAGTTATGGAGAAGGATAGAACAGGTTCACTGGAGCAGGGCCAACTTGGGGCCATTAGGCATGATCTAGCAAACCATAAGACCATGAGACATAGGAGTGGAAGTAAGGCCATTCGGCCCATCGAGTCCACTCCACAGAGGCCGAATGAGTGAGTCTGTTTGAAGCCAAAAGCTTGACTGGCAAATGGGATGCATTTAAAAGTGTGATATCAAGAGTCCAGGGAGAGTACGTCCCTGTTAGGGTGAAGGGAAAAGCTGGAAGGTTCAGGAATCCCTGGCTGATGGGGGATATAGAGGCTCTGGTCAGGAAAAAGAAGGTGGCATACATTGGGTTTAAGTTCTCGGTCTCAAGTGACCTTAGATGACGATAAAAAAGAATAGGAGCACACTTAAGAGGGAAACCAGAAGAGCAAAAAGAGGGGATGAGATGGATCTGGCAGATAAGGTTAAAGACAATCCCAAGATGTTCTGAGATAACGAAGTGTGGAGCTGGATGAACACAGCAGGCCAAGCAGCATCTTAGGAACAAAGTGTAGAGCTGGATGAAGCTATATTAAGAATAAAAGGGTGGCCAGAGAGAGAATAGGTCCCCTTAAAGATTAGCATGGTGTCTATTTGTGGAGCCACGAGTTTGGGGAGAATTTTAATGAATATTTCTCCTCAGGGTTTACAAAGGAGAGAATCACAGATGCTTAGGAAATAAGGGAAACAAGTGGGGATGTTCTGGACTGCATACACATTACCACAGAGGAAGTGTTTTCAGCCTTAAAGCATGTTGAGGTGGGTAAATTGTTTGGGCCTGATCAAGTCCATCCTTGGACATTATGTGAAGCTATGGAAGAAATTGCAGAGGCTCTTGCAGAGATTTTTTGCTTCATCTTTAGCTACTGATGAAGTTCCGGAAGACTGGAGGGTGGCTCATGTTGTTCCACTGTTTGAGAAAGGTAACAAAGACAAGCCAGGGACTAGAGGCCAGTGAGCCTGACATCAGTGGTAGGCAAGTTATTGGAGAGGATACTGAGGGACAGGATCAACCAACATTTGGATAGTCAAGATCTGATCAGGGATTTGCACGCAGGAAGTCATGTCTGACAAATCTTTGAGTTATTCGAAGAGGTAACCAAGAGGATGGATGAGGCTAGGGCGGTGGGTGTTGTCAATATGGACTTTAGTAAGGCCTTTGACAAGGTCCCGCACTGGAGGCTAGTCATGAAAGTGATGTTGCATAAGATCCAGGGAGAGCTGCTGATTGGATTCAAAACTGGCTGAATGGTACAGAGCAGAGGGCGTTGGTTGAAGGATGTTTCTCTATCTGGAGGCATGTGCCTAATGATGTGCCACAGGGGTCGGTGTGGGGACCTTTGTTATTTGTTGTTTACATAAATGATCTGGATGTGGATGTACAAGGCATGATTAGTCAGTTTGTGGATGATACAAAATTAGGAGGTATTGTTGATAGCGAGGAAGGTTATCAAAAATTACAGAGGGATATTGATCAGATGGGGAAGTAGGCTGAGGACTGGCAAATGCGATTCAATGCAGATAAGTGTGAGGTGTTGCACTTTGGGAAGTCACTCCAAGGTAAGGCTTCTACAGTAAATGGTAAGGTCCTGAGGAGTGTTGTGGAACAGAGGGACCCAGGAGTACAAGTACATAGTTCATTGAAAGCGGCATCACAGGTAGACAGGGTAGTGAAAAACGTATGTAGCATGCTGGTCTTCATCGGTCGAAGCATTGAGTATAGGAGCTGGGACGTTATGTTACAGTTGTGTAAGTCGTTGGTGAGGCCACAGGAGTGTTGTGCACAGTTTTGGTTGCCCTGTTTTAGGAAAGACATAATTAAACTGGAAAGTATGCAAAGAGGATTTACCAGGATGTTGGCAGGACTAACAGGCCTAAATTATAGGGAGAGGTTGGCCAGGAGAGGGCTTTATTCCTTGGAATGTAGAAGAATGAGGGGTGACCTTAATAAGGTGTGTAAAATCATGACGGGCTTAGACAGGATGAATGCATGAGGTCTTCTTCCCAGGGATGGGGAATCGAAAACTCGAGGGCACAGGTTTAAGGTGAGAGGGAAAAGATTTAAGAAGGACCTGAGGGGCAACTTCTTCACACAGAGAGTGGTGTATATATGGAATGAGCTGCCAGAAAAAGTGGTTGAGGCAGGTACAATAGCAACATTTAAAAACCTCTGGACAGGTACATGGATGGGGAAGGGCTTAGAGGGATAAGTCCCAAATGGGGCCAATTGGAACTGGCTGAGTGGGCACCATGGTCAGCATGGACCAGTTTGGGCCGAAGGGCCTGTTTCCATGACTCTATGACTCTGAGGGATGATCCGTGTATCCCGCAAAGAGACAGGTATAGGTGGGGCCCCTGCAGGTACCTGTGGCAAACCCTCTGACCCGAAGGAAATGAGGGGGAGATTAAACAAAAAATGAAAGAACTGCAGAGGCCGTAAATCAGGGACAAAAAACAGAAATTGCTGGAAAAGCTCAGCAGGTCTGGCAGCGTCTGTGAAGGAAGAGCTGAGTTAACGCTTCAGGTCCGGTGCCCCTTCCTCAGAATTGTGTGTGTGAGATAAATGAAAAGTTGTTTAGGGGAGTGTGGACGAGCTCAGTCTGGTGGAGGAGATTGATGGTGGATGCAGATGGTTCAGGCCCTTGTTCCAGGAAGAAGTGGAGAGCCCTGAGACCACTCTGATGGGGAATAGTTGGAGTTGGATGGATTCTAGTTCAGTTGGAAATCAAGGGCTTTCGGGGAGCAGATGGAAACATAGAGATCAGCCATGACTTTATGAATAGGGGAGTAGGATCGAGGGGCTGAATGACCTCCTTGTGCTTCTAATTCTGATGTGTGTCTGTCCAGGGTAAGAGCTCATGCTGTCTGAGTGATACGTTCACAGGGACAGACATCAGGGCAATGAACAGGAAATGGAGTCGGAGTAAATGGGTCACTTCCAGGTTGAGTGGAGTGTCTCGGCGATCAGTGTTAGGGTCACAGTGACAACTTAGATTGAGCAACGAACTGTATTACAGACAAATTGACTGATGTGACAAAGATAAGTCGGGAGGAAGATCCCTCAACTCCACTTCGGGGCATCGATAGGAGAAGTGAAGTGGCAGAAATTTGGGCAGAGGGAGACGGGGGTGGGGGGCAGAGGGAGACGGTGGGGGGCAGAGGGAGACGGGTGGGGCAGAGGGACACAGGGGCAGACTGGGCGTGGTGGCACTGGCCTCTTTCCTCCCAGTTCAGTGACAAAGTGCAGGAAACAGCCAATCACCAAGCTGTTGCTGGGCAGTTCCCGTTTCTTTCCATTAAAAGCTGCAGCCCTTGTGTCTCAGGAACCAATCAGATCCATTCTCAGTGGGACCAGGGACAGACTTCCAGGTCCCAGACACACCCACTTCTGGCAGTGGAGAACATGGCTGCCGGTGGGGGTGGGGGTAATTGGCACAAATGTGGGGCGTGATAATAGGTAGCTATTTAAATGCAGGAAGGTGCAGAGAGAGCAGGAGTCAACCTGGCTGCCTGCAACCCCACCCCCTCCTCGACACACCGCCACCCCCCCCCCTCCACAAACCCCTGCCCCCTCTCCACACTCCCCGGCCCCCCCCAACACACCCCCACCCCCCCTCCGTACGCCCCCGCACCCCCCTCCGCACGCCCCCGCACCCCCCTCCGCACCCCCCTCCGCACCCCCCTCCGCACCCCCCCGCACCCCCATCCGCACGCCCCCGCACCCCCATCCGCACGCCCCCGCACCCCCATCCGCACGCCCCTCCGCACGCCCCTCCGCACCCCCCTCCGCACCCCCCCCCGCACCCCCATCCGCACGCCCCCGCACCCCCATCCGCACGCCCCCGCACCCCCATCCGCACGCCCCCGCACCCGCCCTCCACACACCCCCGCGCCCCCCCACACACCCCCGCCCCCCCGCACACCCCTGCCCCCCCTCCGCACACCCCTGCCCCCCCCTCCGCACACCCCTGCCCCCCCTCCAAACACCCCCGCCCCCCTCCACACACCCCCGCACCCCCCTCCACAAACCCCCGCCCCCCCCGCTCACCCCCCCGCCACCCCTCCACACACCCCCAAACACCCCTCCACAATCCCCCGCCACACGCCCCTCCCTCCACACGCCCCCGCCCCCCCCGCACACCCCCGCCCCCCCTCCACACACCCCCAAACACCCCTCCACAATCCCCCTCCGCACGCCCCCGCCCCCCGCACACCCCGCCCCCCCCACACACCCCCGCCCCCCCCACACACACCCCTGCACCCCCCACACACACCCCCGCACCCCCCCACACACACCACCGCCACCCCCACACACACCCCCGCCACCCCCACACACACCCCCACCCCCCTCCACACACCCCTGCCTCCGCCTCCACACACCCTGCCTCCCCCTCCACACACCCCCGACCCCCCTCTACCCACCCCCACCCCTCCACACTCCCCCGCACACCCCTCCACACTCCCCCGCACACAGCGCCTCCCCCTCCTCACACCCTCGCATCCCCCTGCCCCCACACACCCCTGCATCCTCTCCGCCCCCTCCACACACCCCTGCCCCCCCCACACACCCTGCCCCCCCCACACACCCTTGCCGCCCCCTCCACTCCCACCTTACCCCCATCCTCCTCTACACACCCCCATCCTCCTCTGCACACCCCCACCCCCCTCTACGCACCCCCACCTCACCCCCACCCCCTCTACAAACCCTCACCTCACCCCCACCCCCTCTACAAACCCTCACCTCACACCCACCCCCTCTACATACCATCACCTCACCCCTCTCCCCCTTCTACACACCCGCACCTCACCCCCACCCGCCTCTACATGCCCTCACCTCACCCCCACCCCCCCTTACACACCCACACCACACCCCCACCTCACCCCCACCCCCGCCACACCCTCCACACACCCCTGCCCCTCTCCACACACCCTTGCCCCCCTCCACACACCCTCACCCCCCTCCACACACCCTCACCCCCCTCCACACACCCTCACCTCACCCCACCCCCCTCTACAAACCCTCACCTCACACCCAACCCCGCTCTACATACCATCACCTCACCCCTCACCCCCTTCTACACTCCCTCACCTCACCCCTCCCTTCACTCCTCAACCCCCTCTACATACCCTCACCTGACCCCCACCTGCGTCTACATGCCCTCAACTCACCCCCACCCCCCTCTACACACCCACACCAAACCCCTACCCCCCTCTACACACCCACACCACACCCCCACCCTCCCCTACACAACCCCACCCCCCTCTACACACCCTCACCTCACCCCCACATCCCCTCTACACACCCCCACACCCCCTCTACACACCCCCACCGCCCTCTACACACCCCCACCACCCTCTACACACCCACACCTCACCCCACCCCCCTCACCTCACCCCCATCTGCCTCTACATACACTCACCTCACACCATCACCTCAACCAACCAGCCTCTACACACCCTCACCTCACCCCACCCCCTTCTACACACCCTCTACACACCCCCACCCCCATCTACACACCCCCACCCCCATCTACACACCCCCACCCCATCTACACCCCCCCACTCCCATCTACACACCCCCACCTCACCTGCACCCCCCTCTACACACCCCCACCTCATCCCCACGCCCCTCTACACACCATCACCTCACCCCCACCAGCCTCTACAAACCCACACTTCACCCCTCACCCCCCTCTACACACCCTCACCTCACCCCTCACCCCCTCTACACACCCCCACCCCCTTCTTCATACCATCACCTCACCCCCACCCCTCTCTACACACCCATACCTCACCCCCAGCCCCCTCTACAAATCCTCACCTCACCCCCATCCCCTTCTTCATACCATCACCTCACCCCCACCCACCTCTACAAATCCTCACCTCACCACCACCCCTCTACATACCATCACCTCACACCCACCCCCCTCTACATACCATCACCTCACACCCACCCCCCTCTACATACCATCACCTCACCCCTCACCCCCTTCTACACACACACACCTCACCCCTCACCTCACCCCTCACTCCCCTCCACACACCCTCACCTCACCCCCGCCCCCCTCTACACACCCTCACCCACACCCTCACCCCCCTCTACACACCCTCACCCCCCTCTACACACCCTCACCCTCCTCTACACACCCTCAACCCCTCTACACACCCTCAACCCCTCTGCACACCCTCACCGCCATCCTCACCCCTTAACACTCCTTCACCTCACCCCCAGCCCCCTGTACATACCCTCACCTCACCCCCACCCCCCTCTACACACTCTCACCTCACCCCCACCCCCATCTACATACCCATACCTCACCCCCACCCCCTCGACACACCCTCACCTCACCTCCGCCCCTTTCTACACACCTTCACACCCTTCTACACAGCCTCACCCCCTCTACTCACCCTCACCTTGCCCTCACCCCCTCTACACACCTTCACCCCAGCACCACACCCCACACTCCCTCAACCCATCCACACATCCTCACCCCACCCTCACACCCTTCTACACACCCTCAGCCCTTCTACACACCGTCAATCCACCCTCAAACCCCTCACCCCGCCCTCACCCCGCCCTCTACACACCCTCTACACACCCTCACCTCACCCTCATCCCCTCACCCCACCCTCACACACTTACCCCACCTCACACCCCTCTACACATTCTCACCTCATCCCCGCCCTCTCCACACACCCTCACCCCACCCTCGCCCCCCCCATACACTCTCACCTCACCCCCGCCGACCTCTACACACCCTCACACCCCCCTGCCCCACTCCATGCACCCTCATTCCAACCCGCCCCCCCCTCTACACGCCCTCACCCCACCCTCGCAACCCCCCTCCACACACCCTCACCTCACTACACCCCCCTCTACACAACCTCACCTCACCACACCCCCCTCTACACACCCTCACCTCACCCCCGCCCCCCTCTACACACCCTCACCTCACCCCCGCCCCCTCTACACACCCTCACCTCACCCCCGCCCCCCTCTACACATCCTCACCTCACCCCTGCCCCCTCTACACACCCTCACTTCACCCCTGCCCCCTCTACACACCCTCACCTCACCCTGACCCCTCTACACACCCTCACCTCACCCTGACCCCTCTACACACCCTCACCTCACCCTGCCCCCCTCTACACACCCTCACCTCACCCCCTCCACACAGCCTCACCTCACCCCCCTCTACACACCCTCACCTTACCACACCCCCTTTACACACCCTCACTTCGCCCCCGCCCCCGTCCACGCACCCTCACCCCACCCTCGACCCCATCCTCTACACACCCTCACCTCACCCTTGCACTCCTCTACACACCCTCACCTCACCCTCGCACCCCTCTACACACCCTCACCTCACCCCCAGCCCCTCTACACACCCTCACCTCACCACACCCCCCTCTACACATCCTCACTTCGTCCCCGCCCCTACACACCCTCACACCCACCCCCGCCCCTATCCACGCACCCTCACCCCACCCTCGCACGCCCCTCCACGCACCGTCACCTCACCCCCGCCCCCCTCACCTCATCCCCCTCTACACACCCACACTCCACCCTTAATCCCCATTGCACACCCACACCTCACCCTCACCCCCTCTATACACCATCACCCCACCCTCACCCCTCTACAGATCCTCATCCACCCCTACATACCCTCACCCCACCGATACACATTTACTCCACCCTCACCCCCTCTACACAGCCTCACCTCACCCTCATCCCCTCTACGCACCCTCATCCCCTCTACACACACTCAACCCACCCCCACCCCCCTCTACACAGCGTCACCCCACACCACCCCCACGACACGCCCTCACCTCTTCTATTCACCCTCACCCCCACTACACACCTTCACTTCACCCTCACCCCCTCTACAAATCCTCACCCCACCTTCACACATTTACTCCACCTCACCCCCTCTACACACCCTCACCTCACCCTCACCCCCTCTACACAAATCACCCCACCTCCATCCCCCTCTACACACCCTCACCCCACCCACACCCCGCTACCTCACCCTCACCCCCCTCTACACACCCTCACCCGTTCTATACACCCTCAATCCACCCTCACCCCACCCTCACCCCCTCTGCACACACTTAGTCCATCCTCATTCCCTGCACACACCCTCACCCCACCCTCACCCCCTCTGCACACCCTCACACTCACTCTACCCACTCTCACTCCATTCTCACTCCCTCTCTTCACTCCCTCACTCCATCCTCACCCCCTCTACACACGCTCACTCCATCCTCACCCTCACTCCATCCTCAACCCCTCTACACACCCTCACTCCATCCTCACCCCCTCTACACACGCTCACTCCATCCTCACCCTCACTCCACCTTCACCCCCTCTACACACCCTTACCTCACCCTCACCCCCTCTACAGACCCTCACTCCACCTCACTCCCTCCCTGGTGTACTTTATCCCGTTGCCCTTCCTCCTGCCCCAGTGCCCTGCCTGCCTGGTCACCCTGACTGAGCCTGAC
This sequence comes from Stegostoma tigrinum, assembly GCF_030684315.1. Taxonomy (NCBI): domain Eukaryota; kingdom Metazoa; phylum Chordata; class Chondrichthyes; order Orectolobiformes; family Stegostomatidae; genus Stegostoma; species Stegostoma tigrinum. Next base: position 1,598,387 of record NC_081363.1, on the reverse strand, counting down.
TGTGACCTATCTCCAGGTTTCTCTGCGCTCTCGCTGGGTGATCAGATGGGGGTCCTACAGTGTGCCTGGATGGAGATCCTTATCCTGGGAATTGTGTTCCGCTCGATGCCGTACGAGGAGGAGCTGGTTTATGCTGAGGATTACATCCTGGATGAGGAGCACTGCCGCCTGATTGGTCTGCTGGACCTTTACACGTCCATCCTGCAGCTGGTGCACAAATACAAAAAGCTGCGAGTGCAGAGAGAGGAGTTCGTCACCCTCAAGGCAATCGCCCTCGCCAACTCCGGTACTCGCTACCCCTCCCTCAATAACCCCCCCCCACTAACCCTCCCTCAATACCCCCCCACTAACACCCCCCACGCTTACACCCCCTTGCTTACCCCCCCACCCGCTATACCCCAATACCCCCCCACTATCTTTTGGAGTTTAATGCAGACAAGTGTGAGGTGATGCACTTTGGTAGGAGTAACCGGAAGGCAAAGTACAGGGCTAATGGTAAGATTCTTAGTAGTGTAGATGAGCAGAGAGATCTCGGTGTCCATGTACACAGATCCTTGAAAGTTGTCACCCAGGTTGACAGGGCTGTTAAGAAGGCACACAGTGTTTTAGCTTTTATTAATAGAGGGATCGAGTTCCGGAACCAAGAGGTTATGCTGCAGCTGTACAAAACTCTGGTGCGGCCGCACTTGGAGTATTGTGTACAGTTCTGGTCACCGCATTATAAGAAGGATGTGGAAGCTTTGGAAAGGGTGCAGAGGAGATTTACGAGGATGTTGCCTGGTATGGAGGGAAGGTCTTACGAGGAAAGGCTGAGGGACTTGAGGCTGTTTTCATTAGAGAGAAGAAGGTTGAGAGGTGACTTAATTGAAACATACAAAATAATCAGAGGGTTAGATAGGGTGGATAGGGAGAGCCTTTTTCCTGGGATGGTGACGGCAAGCACGAGGGGGCATAGCTTTAAATTGAGGGGTGAAAGATATAGGACAGATGTCAGAGGTAGTTTCTTTACTCAGGGAGTAGTAAGGGAATGGAACGCTTTGCCTGCAACGGTAGTAGATTCGCCAACTTTAGGTACGTTTAAGTCGTCATTGGACAAGCATATGGACGTACATGGAATAGTGTAGGTTAGATGGGCTTGAGATCGGTATGACAGGTCGGCACAACATCGAGGGCCGAAGGGCCTGTACTGTGCTGTAATGTTCTATGTTCTGTGTTCTATGTTCTATTAGCCCCCATCTCTACCCCCCTCACTGTCCCCTCTCTTGCTACCCCCTCCCTCACTTCCCCACTCCCCCCCCCTCACTTCCCCACTCCCCCCCCCATCACGGTCCCCACACTCACTAACCACCTCACTCACTACCCCCTTCACTCACTACGCCCCTCACTAACCCCTCACTCCTTAACTTCCCTCCTCCCCCCTCGCCTAACCCCCCTTGCTGCTCACGCCCCCTCAGTCCGTCGCCCCTCCTCAGTCTGTCGCCCCTCCTCAGTCCCTCGCCCCCCTCAGTCCCTCGCCCCCTTCCCTCAAGCCCTCCCTCCCTCACCCACTCACTCAACCCTTCATCCCCACACCCCATCACCTCCTCACCCGCTCACCCACTCATCCCTCACTCTCACTCCCTCACCCACTCACTCCCTCACACACTTCCTCTCTCACCCACTCACTCACAAACTTACTCCCTCACCCACTCACCCCCGCATTCACTACACCCCCATCCCCTCACCCCCGCACTCACTCCCTCACTCAATTCTCCCTTACTCACACCCTCTCACACACTTCCTCTCTCACCCATTCATTCCCTCCCTCCCTCATTCCCTCCCACACTCCTACACTCACGCATTCACTCACTCCCTCACCCCTCAACCCCTCCCACATTCCCACACTCCCTCACTCACTCACCCACTCAGTCGCTCTCACACTTTCTCCCTCACCCATTCACTCACTCACTCCCTCACTCACTCCCTCATTCACCCCACCTCACCCACACTCCCTCACCCACTCCGTCTCTCTCACACTTCTTCCCTCACCCGTTCATTCACTCCCTCCCTCTCGCTCTCCCTCCCTCATTCCTTCCGTCCCTCACCCCCTCCCTCAACCCCACACCCCCTCACTCACATTCCCTCATCCCCTTACCACACTCCCTCATCCCCTTACCACACTCCCTCACACACTTCTCTCACCCCCCTCACCCCCTCCTACACTCCCTCACTCCCGCATTCACACCGCCCCACCCCACCTCACTCCTTCGTCACTCCCTCACTCCCGCATTCATTCTCCGATCCTCTCCCTCTCTCCCACACTCCCTCACCCACTCAGTGCCTCACACACTTCTTCCCTCACCCATTCACTCACTCCCTCCCTCACACCCTCCCTTCCTCATTCCCTCCATTTCACCCCCACACCCTCGTACCCTCGCATACCTGCACCCCGCCAACCCCTCACTCACACTCCCTCACACACTTCCCCAACCTCGCCAACCTCCTACTCTCCCTCACTCCTGCATTCACTCCCCGCTCACCCCCTCACCCTCTCACACATTTCCTCCCTCACCCATTCACTCCCTCCCTCACTCCTGCCCTCCCTCACCCCCTCACCCCCACACCCCCTCACTCACGTTTCCTCACCCCTCACCCACACTCCCTCACACACTTCCCTCACCCCCTTACACCCTCATACACTCCCTCACTCCCGCATTCACTCCCCCATCCCTCCCTCGATCCCACACTCCCTCCCTTCCACGCTCCCTCACACTCCCTCCCTCCCTCGCTCTCCCCTCCCCCCAAACTCACTGCCTCGCTCCCACACTCACTCCCACACTCCCCCCTCCCCCTCACTCCCACACTTCCCCCTCCCCCTTCCTCCCACATTTCCCCCTCCCCCTCCCTCCCACACTCCCCCCTCCCCCTCCCTCCCACACTCCCCCCTCCCCCTCCCTCCCACATTCCCCCCTCCCCCTCCCTCCCACACTCCCCCCTCCCCCACCCTCCCACACGCCCCCCCCCTCCCTCTCCTCCCTCCCTCTCCTCCCTCCCTCTCCCCCCTCCCTCTCCCCCCTCCATCTCCCCCCTCCATCTCCCCCCTCCATCTCCCCCCTCCCTCTACCCCCTCCCTCTCCCCCCTCCCTCTCCCCCTTCCCACACTCCCCCTCCTCCCCCCGACACACCCCCTCCTCCCCCGACACTCCCCCCCCACACTCCCCCCCTCCCCCCCACACTCCCCCCTCCCTCTACCCCCTCCCTCTACCCCCTCCCTCTACCCCCTCCCTCTCCCCCTCCCTCCTACACCCCCTCCCTCTACCCCCCCACATTCCCCTCCCTCTCCCCCTCCCTCCTACACTTCACCTCCCCCCCACACTCTCCCCCCCCACACCCCCCCCACACCCCCCCCACACTACCCCCCCCACACTCCCCCCCCACACTCCCCCCCCACTCCCCCCCCCACACTCCCCCCCCCCACACTCCCCCCCCACACTCCCCCCCCCACACTCCCCCCCCACACACCCCCCCACACTCCCCCCCCACACTCCCCCCCCCACACTCCCGCCCCCCCACACTCCCGCCCCCACTCCCGCCCCCACTCCCGCCCCCACTCTCCCCCCCACTCTCCCCCCCCACTCTCCCCCCCCACTCTCCCCCCCCCACTCTCCCCCCCCACACTCCCCCCCTCCCCCCCACACTCCCCCCTCCCCCCACACTCCCCCCTCCCCCCCACACTCCCCCCTCCCTCTACCCCCTCCCTCTACCCCCTCCCTCTACCCCCTCCCTCTCCCCCTCCCTCCTACACCCCCTCCCTCTACCCCCCCACATTCCCCTCCCTCTCCCCCTCCCTCCTACACTTCACCTCCCCCCCACACTCCCCCCCACACTCCCCCCCCCACACTCCCCCCCCCACACTCCCCCCCCACACCCCCCCCACACTCCCCCCCCACACTCCCCCCCCACTCCCCCCCCCCACTCCCCCCCCACACTCCCCCCCCCACACTCCCCCCCCACACTCCCCCCCCCACACTCCCCCCCCACACTCCCCCCCCCACACTCCCCCCCCCACACTCCCCCCCCCACACTCCCGCCCCCCACACTCCCGCCCCCACTCCCGCCCCCACTCCCGCCCCCACTCCCGCCCCCACTCTCGCCCCCACTCTCCGCCACTCTCCCCCCCCACTCTCCCCCCCCACTCTCCCCCCCACTCTCCCCCCCCACTCTCCCCCCCCCACTCTCCCCCCCCACTCTCCCCCCCCCACTCTCTCCCCCCCCACTCTCTCCCCCCCCACTCTCTCCCCCCCCACTCTCTCCCCCCCCCACTCTCTCCCCCCCCCACTCTCCCCCCCCCACTCTCTCCCCCCCACTCTCTCCCCCCCCACTCTCTCCCCCCCCACTCTCTCCCCCCCACACACTCTCCCCCCCCACACACTCTCCCCCCCCACACACTCTCCCCCCCCACTCACTCTCTCCCCCCACTCACTCTCTCCCCCCACACACTCTCCCCCCCCACACACTCCCCCCCCACACACTCTCCCCCCCGCACACACTCCCCCCCGCACACACTCCCCCCCGCACACACTCCCCCCCCGCACACACTCCCCCCCCGCACACACTCCCCCCCCCGCACACTCTCCCCCCCCGCACACTCCCCCCCCACACACTCCCCCCCCCCAGACTCCCCCCCCCACACTCCACCCCCCCCACACGCCCCCCACACTCCACTCCCCCCTCCGGCCCACACACCCCCTCCCTCCAACACCCCCCTCCCTCTCCCCCTCCCTCCCACACTCCCCCCTCCACCCCACACTCCTCCTCTCCCTCCCTCACTCCCACACCCTCCCACAATCCCACTCACCCCCGCCTCACTCACTCATTCACTCCCCCTCACCCACTCAGTCCCTCTCACACACTCCCTCCCTCACGCCCTCCTTGCCTCATTCCCTCCGTCCCTCACCCCCACACCCTCTCACTCACACTCCCTCACACACTTTCCCACCATCCCCCATCCCCTCACACCCTCACCCTATCCTACACTCCCTCACTCCCGCATTCACTGCCCCTCCCCCCACCCCCTCCATCAATCCCTCACCCCTTCATCCCCACTCTCTCACTCACTCCCTCCCTCCCCCTCACTCAATCACCCCCAAGTCACTCCCCCCTCCCCCCAACCCCTTCCCCCACCCCCTCCCCCTACCCTTCCCCCCAACCCCTCTCCCCCCTCCCTTCCCCCCCCTCCCTCCCCCCCCTCCCTTCCCCCCCCTTCCCCCCCTTCTCCCTTCCCCCCCCTCTCCCTTCCCACCCCCTCCCTTCCCCCCTCTCCCTTCCCCCCTCTCCCTTCTCCCTCCCCCCTCTCCCTCTCACCACCCCTCCCTCTCACCCCTCACCTCACCCACTCTCCCCCTCCCTCACAACTCCCTGAAGCATGGAGCCTCTGTAATTGGCTGGTTCTGTTTGCGATGGGGGAAGAGGCGATGGACTTGTGGCGAGATGGTCTAGAGGGAACGAGTTGGGGAGTAATGGGGGAGGGGTCAAAGGGCTGGAGGTTTGATGGGGGATGAATTTGGAGTTGGTCGGGGACAGGTGAGGTTAGGGAGGGTGATGGGCCATGGGTAGGGGTGTGTGTGGGTGGGTGGGGAAGGGTGGGTGATGGATGATGGATAAAGGTGGGTGGGGCGGGGGGGTGATGGGTGATGGGTGGGGGCTGAGGGACAGCCTGGAGACCTCTCACTGAGCTGCTGTGCGTGTGTGTGTGTGTGCGCGTGTGTGTGCGCGTGTGTGTGTGTGTGTGCGTGTGTGTGTGCGTGTGTGTGTGCGTGTGTGTGTGCGTGTGTGCGTGCGTGTGTGCGTGCGTGTGTGCGTGCGTGTGCGTGCGTGTGTGTGCGTGCGTGTGTGTGTGTGTGTGCGTGCGTGCGCGTGTGTGCGTGCGTGCGTGTGCGTGCGTGTGTGTGTGTGTGTGCGTGTGCGCGTGTGTGTGTGCTGTTACAGACTCGGTGCACGTTGAGGAGGTGGGCAGTGTACAGCGGCTGCAGGACTCTCTCCATGAAGCGCTGGTGGATTATGAAGCGAGCGAACACCCAGAGGACCCTCGGAGAGCTGGCAAGTTACTGATGAGCCTGCCACTGCTCAGGCAAACTGCCAGCAAGGCCGTGCAACATTTCCACAGCATCAAGCTGCAAGGAAAGGTCCCCATGCACAAGCTCTTCCTCGAAATGCTCGACGCCAAAATCTGACAGCACCAACCCAGAGAGTCAACAAGCAACTCAAAACCCAACCCTTCAAATACCCTCATCACTTCTCCAACATGAACTCTGTTCGCCACTTACCATGGTCCATTATTTCTGAAAAACAATGCTATCTCTACTTAGATATAAATTAGAGATTGGAATTGTGGTGTGCTGTGAATTGACAGGTAGAACATTCTGGAACCTTCGCTGAGGACCGGGATCCCCGTGAGGACAGGACTGGCTCTGACATCGTGCCTGTGATATGGCCTTCAAGGCTTCACTGTATATTGGACGTCGAGGAGGGATTTCCGAGAGGGATATTTACGCCTCAGAACAAGTAAGGAAGGATCCTGAGGCGTGGATTCCAGCCTTGTCCAATTGGAAGGATTGAGGGGGCTTTTTGACCCCCTCACTTCATCACCGGCTGAGAACTCTCAACCTGGTAACCACCCACAGAGTGAAGGGAGTTGTGACCTGAGTTACCTGCATCTGCTGCTAGCTCACTCTCCAGGACCTGGTTAGAAAAAGATACCATTTGCCAGCACAGGCTTGGTGGGCAGAAGGGCCTGTTCCTGCATAGACCGTTCTGTGACTGGCTCAGTGTGGTCAAAGGGAGCTGGTCGACTGGATAATAGGATTGAAATCGGAGTTTTCCCCACCGTCTCCCTGTACCCTCTCCAATGCCCCCCCCCCCCCAGTCCTATTTTAATGCTGTCCTGAGCTCCAGCCCCTTCCCCTTGGTACACTGGGCCCACGCCGGTCCCTCCGGCCTGGTTCCCAATGCCCTCCCGGAGGCACGGGGCAATGTCGGAGAGTAGTCTGGAGCTGCTGCAGGGACTGGGGCCTGGAGTCAGGACATTCGTGGGAGACATCGGGCAAGGAGGGTTGGGGGAGCGGAGTGTTTCCTGTGTCACCCCAGAGAGTCAGGGCTATGTAACTCCTGTCTTTACCTTGTAACTCTGAGTTTCTCAATAACATCTTGCCAACAGCTACAATACCTCACCTCATTGGACAAACAGATCGTTAGCCTCAATTAAAACATAGGAAGTCAGAAATCACATTTTCCAGATCATTTATGGGACTTCAAATACTGAAAGGTTTGTTGATCAGTTATTAGACAGCTGTCTGTGTTCACGATTGTTGGGAGTACATATTACTGTTTATGGACTATGTGAAAAACTGGAAGATATGGAGTAGTTTGGGAATTTCCTGGATTGAAAAGCATTTTTCATACTGTGGGCAATTTGAAAATGAGGTCAACAGTTTAATGTTTGCTGTGGTCTCCTGTCAGAAAGTCGAAAATTTAGAGGAAAGAAAGACAACAAAGCTTTTAGGGAGATAATGATAGGGATAACGAACCTTAATTGCTCTAAAACCTGAAAAATGCTATGGAGTCTCTGTACTGACACCTCCTCGCTGCTCTTTCGAGATTTAGTTTCTGTTTCCACAGACTGAGGCCATCAGCAATGAGAGAAATCTCAGGAGCTGCAAGCTATCACACTCTATCCTTTGTTTTCACTCCACTAGGTATATTTTCTGTTCCCAGAGATAATGGGAACTGCAGATCTTGGAGAATCCAAGATAACAAAGTGTGGGGCTGATGAACACAGCAGGCCAAGCAGCATCTCAGGAGCACAAAAGCTGACGTTTTGGGCCTAGACCCTTCATCAGAGGGCTTTCATAATGAACCTGAATTGATGGTGAAGGAACGGCGATACATTTCCAAGTCAGGGTGATAAGTGGCTTGGAGGGGAACTTGCAGGGGATGGTGTTCCCATGTATCTGCTGCCCTTGTCCTTCTAAATGGAAGTGGCCATGGGTTTGGAAGGTGCTGCCTGAGGATCTTTGGTGAATTTCTGCAGTGCATCTTGTAGATGGTACACACTGCTGCGACTGAGTGTCGGTGGTGGAGGGAGTGGGATGTTTGTGGATGTGGTGCCAATCAAGTGGCTGCTTTGTCCTGGATGGCATCAAGCTTCCTGAGTGTTGTTGGGGCTGCCCCCATCCAGGCAAGTGGGGAGAATTCCATCACACTCCTAACTAATGCCTTGTAGATGGTGGGCAGGCTTTGAGGAGTCAGGATGTGAGTCATTCCCCGCAGTATTCCCAGCTTCTGGCCTGCTCTTGCATCCCCTGTGTTAATGTGGTGAGTCCAGTTGAGCTTCTGGTCAATGGTAACCCCCAGGGTGTTGGTAGTGGGGGATTCAGTGATGGTAACACTATTAAGGAGACAGTACAGACACAGTGGATCGAATGGTGTCCTTCTTATCAGTAAATGCCATGATTTGCAAATAGTGCTGAACATTGTGCGGTCATCATTGAACATTGCCTTTTCTGACCGTCTCATGGAAGGAAGGCCAATAAAAACCATAGAACCAGAGAAACGATAGAGCTCAGAGAGAGTCCATTTGGCCCATCTGGTCCATGCTGACATAAAGCCACCCAGATGCCCTTTCTAATGCCATCTTTCTGTAAGTGACCCCATAACCCTACAGCTTACAGCACCTAGGGTGCAGAGTCGGTACTTTTAAAAAAAAGTTTTGGGCCTCTGTCTCCACCACCACCTTGGTCAAAGAATTCCAGACATCCAGCACCCTCTGTGTGAAAAGGCTTTTCCTGGTGTCACTTGTAACCCTCCTGCCGCTGAGGTTGAATCTGTGACCCCTGGCTTTTGAGCTCTTTGTCAAGGAAACTGTCAGCTCTATCTCCCTCAATCACGTTACCCCTCAGTCTTCTCCGTTCCAACAAAAACAGCCCCAATCTCTCCTTGCAGCTACAATTTCCCAGCCCTGGCAACATTCCGGTAAATCTTCTCTGCGGGCTTCGGACACTACCCTGAGGAACTCCTGCAGAGATGTCCTGGAGCTGAGGTGACTGACTCCAATAACCACGACCATCTTCCTATGTATCAGGTATGACTCCAACCACTGGAGCGTTTGCAACCCCCCCCCCCCCCCCCCAACCCCGCCAATTCCCATTGATCCCGGTTTTGCTCGGGCTCCTTGATGCCACACTCGGTTAAATGCAGCCTTGATACCAAGGGCTGTCACTCTCACCTCCCCTCTGGAATTCAGCTCCTTTCTCCATGTGTGAACCGAGGCTGTAATGAGGTCAGGAGCTGAGTGGTCCTGGCGGAACCCAAACTGGGCGTCATTGAGCAGGTTATTGCTGAGCAGGTGCCACTTGATAGCCCTGTTACTGACACCTTCCATCACTTTACTGATGATTGAGAGGAGACTGATGGGGCGGGAATTGGCCGGGTTGGATTTGACCTGCTTTTTGTGTACAGGACATACCTGGGCAATTTTCCACACTGTCGGATATACCAATGTTGTAACTGTACTGGAACACTTGGCTAGGGGAGCAGCAGGTTCTGGAGCACAAGTCTTCAGTGCTGTTGCTGGAAAGTTGACAGGGCCTGTAGCCTTTGCAGTATCCAGTATCTCCAACCGTTTCTTGATATCACATAGAGAGAATTAAATTGGCTGAAGACTGGTATCTGAGATGCTGGGGACCACTGAAGGAGGCCAAGATGGATCATCTACTTGGCACTTCTGGCTGTTATCTTTTGCACTGAAGCGCTGAGCTTCTCCATCATTGAGAATAGGGAATATTTGTGGAGTCTCCTCCTCGATGGAGTTGTTTAATTATCCACCACCATTCATGGCTGAATGTGCAGGACTGCAGAGCTTAGATCTGATCCGTTGGCTGTGGGATCACTTAGCTCAGTCTATCACTTGCTGCTTTCGCTGTTTGGCGTGCAAGTCATCCTGTTTGTTGGCTTCAACAGGATGATTCGTCATCTTCAGGTATGCCTGGTGCTGCCCCTGGCATACCCTCCTGCACTCTCTATTGAACCAGGGTTGATCCCCTGGCTTGATGGTAATGGTTGAGTGGGGAATATGCCGGCCCGTGAGGTTACAGATTGTGCTGGAGTACAATTCTGCTGCTGCTCCCGGTGCTGCTCCAGCCATACCCTCCTGCTCACTCTAATGTAACCTGGTCCACAGGCCCCCCCCCATCCCCCGTGACACTGACTGTCTCTGTCCCTCTGCCCTCACCGCCCCCCCCCGTGACACTGACTGTCTCTGTCTCTCTGCCCTCACCCCCCCCCGTGACACTGACTGTCTCTCTGCCCTCACCCCCCCCCCCGCCGTGACACTGACTGTCTCTGTGCCCTCACCCCCCCCCTCACTAAACGACACTAATCCCATTTACCTGACCTGGCCCTCAGCCTATTGAGCCTCAGCATTTTAAGTGCCCATCCAGATGCTTCTTAAATGTTACACAACCATCAGCCCCTAAAACTGGACAGTGACTGGATTCTGCCAAGGATGATGTATGTGTCATTCAGTTACAGTTTGGTGTTTGAACAAGTGGTATGTGGGCTTTTGTCTGTATTTATGAGGGGTATAATGATTAACTTGATTAACCAACAAGCAAATGGCGTCCTTGCATTTTGGAGGTTTAAGGCAAGAGGGAAGTATGTAGTAAACGGCAGGACCTTAGGAGCACTGACACACAGAGGGATATTTGGGTGCAAGTCCATTGCTCCCTGAAAGTGGCAACACGAGTGGAAAAGTTGGTAAAGAAGGTAGAGAGCATGCTTGCCTTCATCAGTCAGGGCACTGAGTATAAAAGTTGGCAGGTCATGTTGCGGCTGTATAAAACTTCAGTTGGGCCACATTATTTGGAGTATTGCATAGAGTTCTGCTCCCCACACTATATGAAGGATGTGGAGGTTTTGGAGAGGGTGCAGTAGGGGTTTACCAGGATGTTAGCCGGATTGGAAAGTGTTAGCTGTAGGGAGAGGTTGAATAAATTTGAACAAAGAACAAAGAGAACAAAGAAACCTACAGCACAGGAACAGGCCCTTCGGCCCTCCAAGCCTGCGCTGATCAAGATCCTCTGTCTAACCTGTCATCTATTTTCTCAGGGTCTGTATCCCCTTGCTCCCCGCCCATCCATGTACCTGTCCAGATACATCTTAAAAGATGCTAACGTGTCTGCATCTACCACCTCCGCTGGCAACGCGTTCCAGGCACCCACCACCCTCTGTGTAAAGAACTTTCCACGCATATCTCCCTTAAACTTTCCTCCTCTCACTTTGAACTCATGACCCCTAGTAATTGAGTCCCCGACTCTGGGGGAAAAAGCTTCTTGCTATCCACCCTGTCTATACCCCTCATGATTTTGCAGACCTCAATCAGGTCCCCCCTCAATCTCCGTCCTTCTAATGAAAATAATCCTAATCTGTTCAACCTCTCTTCATAGCTAGCACCCTCCATACCAGACAACATCCTGGTGAACCTCCTCTGCACCCTCTCCAAAGCATCCACATCCTTTTGGTAATGTGGCGACCAGAACTGTACACAGTACTCCAAATGTGGCCGAACCAAAGCCCTATACAACTGCAACATGACCTGCCAACTCTTGTACTCAATACCCCGCCCAATGAAGGAAAGCATGCCGTACGCCTTCTTGACCACCCGATTGACCTGCGTTGTCACCTTCAGGGAACAATGGACCTGAACACCCAGATCTCTCTGTTCATCAATTTTCCCCAGGACTTTCCCATTTACTGTATAGTTTGCCCTTGAATTTGATCTTCCAAAATGCATCACCTTGCATTTGCCTGGATTGAACTCCATCTGCCATTTATCTGCCCAACTCTCCAGTCTATCTATATTCTGCTGTAATCTCTGACAGTCCCCTTCACCATCAGCTACTCCACCAATCTTAGTGTCATCTGCAAACTTCCTGATCAGACCACCTACACCTTCCTCCAGATCATTTACATATATCACAAACAACAGTGGTCCCAGCACAGATCCCTGTGGAACACCACTGGTCACAGGTCTCCAATTTGAGAAACTCCCTTCTACTACCACTCTCTGTCTCCTGTTGCCTTGCCAGTTTTTTTTATCCATCTAGCTAGCACACCCTGGACCCCATGTGACTTCACTTTCTCCATCAGCCTGTCATGGGGAACCTTATCAAGCACCTGAATGAAGTAAGGATTTGGATCGTTAAACAAAACTACGAGCAGCACGGATAGGGTGGATCGTCAGAATCCTTTCCCCAGGGTGGAAAGGTCAAGTACCAGGGAGCATAGGTTTAAGGTGAAAGGGGACAAGTTTAAAGGAAATGTGTGAGGCAAGTTTTATTTTTAAACAAAGGGTGGTAGGTGCCTGAAATGCACTGCCAGGGGAGGTGGTAGAAGCAGATATGATAGCAAGGTTTAAGAAACAGTTAGACACGTGGGCACGCAATGACTAGAGAGATACGGACCATGGGCAGGGAGGTGGGATTAGATTAGAATAGCATCATGGTCAGGACAGACACGGTGGACCAAAGGGCCTGTTCCTGTGCGGTACATTCTAAGTTATATTCTAATTGGAAAAATCAATTATTCTTGAAGTACCCTGCAGGATTAAACTGTAGGGAAAAACTCTGATCAGAAGCCCAGGACAAATAGAGAGAATGAAGTGATTTTTTCACAGATCCTTCTATTTGTTGGCAATCAGTATCGTTCTACTGTCGGCTGCAGAGCGATAGAATTATGTCCTCCCTTCAGGTGACAGATCTGTTAGACTTAGGTTTTATGATTGTTTTCATATTTCTGCCCTTAGAGTTTGCAGGGAAACCAGAGATATACCAACAGTTTTCTCTGGTGGGAGATTTAATGAGAGATTGCTTCAACTGAATTTCTTTTGAGAGTAATATTCATGATCAAAGAAACAGGAGATGCTTTCTCTCTCACCAGCTTCTAAGTCTGTGGCAAATCACACACCATCTCAGACCAGAGACTGTTGCTAAGTAATGTCCAGCACTCGGCACCTTCCAAATATCAGTTCATTTGTTCAACAAATCAAACTGATTTAACAACCTCCTATCTCTCTTTTAAAAGCTTTTCTCTTGAAGTCAATTGACTTTTTGTAAGCAGCAATCAGCCCTCAGTTCTTCCAACTTGATTATTTTAGTTTTCCAAAAAGTCAAATCTATTCATGCAAATATAAATTCTTTGCAACTTTAAGGTCAAGGGCAGGAGGTTTAGAGAGAATGGAAGGTCTGGGAGGTTGGTGGGAATTATGGAACTCGTGGCTTGTGAGGTTGGCAGGGGCAGAAATCCTCAGACCATTGAAGAGATGTTTAATACCCACAAGGCTATGGGAAGTGCTGGGATATGGGATGTGAGTAGTTAGGTGGTTGTTTTTGGCTAGTACAGACTCGATGGGCCAAAGGGTCATCTTCTGCGCAGTAAACCTCGAAGGAGACTCTAACCCAGGAATGGTCCAAATCTTCCATTTTGCATTCTTCATAATCCTCAAATTATTGTACATATATATATTTAATTGTTACCTACAGAATAAATCATCATTTTTAATTTTAACTCTAAAAAGACTTTCTTGCAATTTATTTAGACATTGGACTTCCTGAAGAGAATGCGCTGGTGACACAGCGTGTCAGCACTTTCTGAAAGTGAAACAAATTTGTTATCCTCCTGTTCTCTGTGACAAAGACCAGAAAGGGAAGGTGTGGGCAGCTCAGACGACTGTCTGTCTGGTTTGTGTCCCAGGTACACACTGTCTGGGGTATTTTTGCAGACAAAGTCTTTCAGAAAATATTGAGACAAACTACCTGAGAGGATTCTCAGTACATCAGCTTGATCAGTGTTCCTGCTACCACACAACACACACACACAACAACCTCTTGTCTGTAAGACCATACAGTGTAGAAGCAGAAGTATGTCATTCAGCCCATCATGCCTGCTCTGCCATTTAATGAGATCATGATGATCAATAATTCTCAACTCTAACTTCTCACCTTTGTCCATGACCATTCATTCCTGTATTGAATAGAAATCTGTGTCTCTCAGCCTTGAATATGCTTCATGGCCCAACGTCGACAGCCCTTTGCTGTAAATAATTCCACAGACTCACCTCCCCCACCCCGGAGAAACCTCCTCATCTCTGTCTGTAGTGAGCAACCCCAAGTTATGAGATGATGCAGACTGGTCCTAGACTCTCCCACAGAGAAAAACAACCTCTCCACATCCCCCCTGTCAGGCCCCCCCCTGAGAATCTTGCATGTTTCAATAAGATCCCTTCACATTCTGCAAAAGGGCCAAATTATGGGATCAACCCAGTGAACCTTCTCTGGACTGCCTCCAATGTCAATGCATCTTTCATTATACTGGGGCCAAAAACTGTTTGCAGTATTCCAGCTGTGGAATGATTAGATTTAACAAAACCTCACTACTTTTTAACCCCATTCCCCTCGAATGAAAGGTCAATATTCCACTTGCTTTCCCTATCACTCACTGAACTTGGTTGCTGGCTTTTTCTGATTCATCAACAAAGATTCCCAAATCCCACAGTGCTGAGGCTTTCTACAGTCTTTCCCCATTTAAAAAATATTCAGCTCCTCTCTGCTTCCCAGCAAAATGTATAACTTCACATTTCCTGCAAAATATTCCATCTGCCAGGCTTTGGTCTATTCCCTTAACCTGTCAATATCCCTCTGCCGACTATGCTTGTCATCCTCACCACAGGTTAAAATCAATCCCACCTATTTTTGTGTCATTCATAAACTTTCAAATTATTCATAAATATTGTAAATATCTGTGGCACCTGCACAGATCCCTGTGGCACTCCATTTGTTGCAGATTGCCATTCTGTCCCCCTTATGCCAATTCTCTGTCTTCTATTTGTTAGCCAATCCTCTATCCATGCTAATTTACAATCTCTATCACCCTGGCTCCTAACTTAATGCGTAGGAACTTATCAAACACCTTCTGAATATCAAAATATATCACATCCTCTGCCTTCCCTTTATCTATCCTACACAACTGACCGGTCAGTGGGAGAGCATTTTGGAAACAACAATGATAGCTATCTGAAAACTGAAGGAGCTATGAATAAGGATAAGTCAGGACCTTGCAGGAAGTTACAAAACTGGGGAAGAGAAAATTACAACAGTATTAGGAAGGAGCTATGGACTGCTCATTGGGAGGGGCTGTTATAAGGCAAGTCCACATTTGACATGTGGGAACTGTTTAAAGGCTTTTTGGGGAGAGTTCAAGACCGACACGTTCCAGTAAAGAGGAAGGATGAGGACGGCAAGGTATGGGACCCCTGGATAACAAGGGAGGTTGTGATTTAGTCAAAAGGGAAGAAACATATGAGAGGTTTAGGAAGCAAAAATTGCACAGGCCCATGAGGAATATAGGGAAAGCAGGAAAGAGCTCAACCGGGGAATTGGGAGAGAAAGAAGGGGCCAGGAAATGACATTGACATTTAGGGCTAAAGAGAATCCCAATTTTATAGATACATTAAAAAGGAAAGAATAACTAAGGAGAAGGTAGGACTACTCAAGGATAAAGGAGGGGACTTTTGCTGGGAGGCAGAGGACATGGGTGAGATCCTAAAAGTGTACTCTGCATCAGCATTCACCCAGGAGAAGGATATGGGGGGTAGTGAGATTTGTATGGGGCATGCTAATACGCTAGAGCATTTGCAGATCAAGAAAGAGCTGGTGTTGGGTCTCTAGAAGAGCATTAAGGTGGGTTTGTCTCCAGGGCCTGATGATGTCTCCTGCAGGTTTTTGAGAGAAACAAGAGAGGAGATTGCTGGGGCCTTGACCAAGATCCTTATATCCTCGCTGGCTACTGGAAAGGTCCTGGAGAACAGGGGAGTAGCTAATGTGGTTCCTCTGTTCAAGGAGGGAAATAGGGATCATCCAGGAAACTACAGACTGGTGAGTCTCACGCTGGTGGCTGGGAAGCTGTTGGAGAGAATTTTTAGGGATAGGATTTATCCACATTTGGATAAGCATGGCCTAATTAGGGACAATCAGCATGGCTTTGTGCTGGGCAGGTCATGTCTTATTAACTTGATGGAATTTTTTGAGGAGGTTATGAAGATGATCGATGAGGGTAGAGCAGTGGATGTTGTTTACGTGGATTTTTGTAAGACTATCGACAATGTTTCTCATGATTGGTTCATCCAGAAGATTAAGGTGAATGGGCTTCACAGTGACTTGGCCACATGGATTCAGAATTAGTTTGCTCATAGAAGGCAGAGGGTAGTGGTAGCAGGGTGTTGTTCAGGCTGGAGGTCCGTGACAAGTGGTGTTCCGCAGGGATCCAGATTAGGATCTCTGCTGTTTGTGATATATATAAAGGACTTGAATGAAAGGGCAACTAGGGATGGGCAAGAAATGATGGCCAACCAGCGACATCCACATCCCACAAAGTGAGCTGAAAAAAACTATAGATGGGTGAATTAGTAAGCTTGCAGCTGATACAAAGATTGGTAGAATTGTGGATAGTGTAAAAGGTTGTGAAAGGATACAGCAGGATATAGATCAGTTGCAGTTATGATCAGAGAAATAGCAGATGGAGTTTAATCTGGGTAAGAGTCAGGTGCTGCACTTTGGAAATCAAATGTTATAGAAAAGTGTACAGTTAAGGGCAGGACACTCAACAGCACTGATGTACAGAGGGATCTTGGGGTTCAAACCCATAGTTCCCTGAAAGTGTCCACACAAGCAGATAGGGTGGTAAATAAGGCATATGGCAAGCTTGCCCTTATTGGTTGGGGAACTAAGTAGTCAGATGTCGTGCTGCAGCTTTATAATACTTTGATTAGGCCACATTTAAAGTATTGTGTTCGATTCTGGTTGCTACATTATAGGAAGAATGTGGAGGCTTTGGGCAGGATGCTGCCTGGATTAGAGGGTATGAGCCATGAGGAGAGGCTAGAAGAACTGGAGGGGTTGTTTTCTTTTGAGTGGCAGAGGCTGAGGGGAGACTTGATAGAAGCCTAGAAAATTATGAGATGCATAGATAGGTATGATGCTCGGAATCATTTTCCAAGAGTTGAAACGTCTGCATTTAAAGTTAGAGGGAGGAAGTTCAAAGGAGATGCGAGGGGCAAGTTTTTTACACAGTGAGCGGCAGGAGCCTGGAATGCACTGCAGAGGCTGGTGGTGGAGGCAGATATGATAACGATATTTAAGGGACTTCTGGATAAGCAAATGAATATGCAAAGAAGGGAGGGATATGGATCAAGGGCAGGCAGAAGGGATTAGTTTCATTTGGCGTCATGTTCAGCACAACATCATGGACCAAAGGGCCTGTTCCTGTGCTGTACAGTTCGATGTTTTATGTTCTATGTTATCTCCGAAGACCATTCGAGTGACAATGTCAAACAGGATTTCTCCTTTCTGCAGGCACACAGATTCGAATTCCAGTTTCTCAGTGACTAATGTTCTTGTGATGTCACTTTTTGAAGCCTGATATCACGGCAGGACCTCAGTCTCTGAATTCACTGAAGCTCCTGTTTTCTCATTTAGCTCCTAGCTGTTCAGAGTAATTCAATGAAACTTCCTTTTGAATCCTACTGATGTCATTGGCACCAACATGGACACTGACCACTGGAACAATATCGTCCCCCCTGTAAGTCCTTCAGCCCTGAGGAGATGTCCTTAACCCTGGAACTGGGCAGTAACCGGACTCCTGCTGGTGGCTACAGACAACAGGACCTATCCCCCGATTATACTGTCTCCTACTTCTACAACATAGCTATTTCCTCCCTCACTTGAATGGCTCCTTGTACCGAAGTGCGATCATCCTCTCTGCAGTCCCCACTCTCATCTGCAAGAACCTTGTAACTGCTGGATAAATGCAGGGCTGAGGTTGCTGAACCCCATGGATTCTCATGTATTCCTCACAGCCTCCTGGCCCTGATCACAGGCCAATTTTGAATGACCTAATTTGAGGGATGAGATTACCGTCTGGAGCAAAGTGTCCAGTTAACGTCTCGCTCCTGATATGATACAATGTCTACAGCTCAGACCCCAGATCCTCAATTCACACACAAAGTTCCTCGAGCTACAAACATTTACTCCTGACGTGCCTGATCTGGATCACATCGGTGTCCAACTGCTTCTAGATACAAATCTGTTTTGTTCAGAAACCTGGCAGTAAATTCTTAAAACTGGGTAACTGGGTTGGAATCTTCTCTTGTTCCCGCATTGATCAGTCTGTAGTCAACGTGGGATCAGCTTGGACTGTTCCGTTTTGGCACAGGAATAACTGATCATCTACTTTGGGCTCAACAAGATAGTTTTCAAAATGGGTTTCTGCTTTCACCTTGGCCTGTTTCTCTGGATCTAAGTGTGAAGGAAACTGTTTGAGAGGAGAGGGTTCTCCTGCATCCGCATTATCTACAGCTCAAGCTGTACCCCCGGGCTTGTTCCCACAGCCTCCATTAAACTCAGTGAGTAGCTGTGTCAGTTCACCTTGTTGCTCTGTATCTGTGTCTAACCCCCCTCTCCCCCCATCAGTTCAGTGTTAACCAACCAGAGGGTTAGGAGCTGCAACTTGGGAATTGCTGAAAGAAGACAGAGGGTGGTAGTTGATGGGAAATGTTCATCCTGGAGACCAGTTACTAGTGGTGTACCACAAGGGTCGGTGTTGGGTCCACTGCTGTTTGTCATTTTTATAAATGACCTGGATGAGGGCGTAGAAGGATGGGTTAGTAAATTTGCAGACGACACTAAGGTCGGTGGAGTTGTGGATAGTGACGAAGGATGCTGCAGGTTGCAGAGAGACATAGATAAGCTGCAGAGCTGGGCTGAGAGGTGGCAAATGGAGTTTAATGCGGACAAGTGTGAGGTGATGCACTTTGGTAGGAGTAACCGGAAGGCAAAGTACAGGGCTAATGGTAAGATTCTTAGTAGTGTAGATGAGCAGGGAGATCTCGGTGTCCATGTACACAGATCCTTGAAAGTTGCCACCCAGGTTGACAGGGCTGTAAGGAGGCATACAGTGTTTTAGCTTTTATTAATAGAGGGATCGAGTTCCGGAACCAAGAGGTTATGCTGCAGCTGTACAAAACTCTGGTGCGGCCGCACTTGGAGAATTGCGTACAGTTCTGGTCACCGCATGATAAGAAGGATGTGGAAGCTTTGGAAAGGGTGCAGAGGAGATTTACGAGGATGTTGCCTGGTATGGAGGGAAGGTCTTACTAGGAAAGGCTGAGAGACTTGAGGCTGTTTTCATTAGAGAGAAGAAGGTTGAGAGGTGACTTAATTGAAACATATAAAATAATCAGAGGGTTAGATAGGGTGGATAGGGAGAGCCTTTTTCCTAGGATGGTGACGGCGAGCACGAGGGGGCATAGCTTTAAATTGAGGGGTGAAAGATATAGGACAGATGTCAGAGGTAGTTTCTTTCCTCAGAGAGTAGTAAGGGAATGGAACACTTTGCCTGCAAAGGTAGTAGATTCGCCAACTTTAGGTACATTTAAGTTGTCATTGGGTAAGCATATGGACGTACATGGAATAGTGTAGGTTAGATGGGCTTGAGATCGGTATGGCAGGTCGGCACAACATCGAGGGCCGAAGGGCCTGTACTGTGCTGTAATGTTCTATGTTCTATGTTCCATGTATTTCTCAGCCCCATTGCCCTGCCTTCTCCCTGTAACCCTTGATCCCTTATTCATCAGGAACCTATCTACTTCTGTCTTAAATAAACTCAATGACTTGGCCTCCTCTGCAAAAATGAGTTCCACAGATTCACCACCTTCTGGCTGAAGAAACTCCTCCTCATCTCAGTTCTAAAGGGTCACCTCCACATTCTGAGGCTGAGCTCTCATTTCCTAGTCTCTCTGATGAATACAAATCACAGTGCCACTCTACCCAGGCCTCTCAGTTTCAATCAGACTCCACCTCATCCTTCTAAACTCCGTCAAGTGCAGATCCAGAGTCCCCATTCTCTCCTCAAATGGCAAGTCTTTCACCCCCAGGATCTTCTGTGTAAATCTCATGTGGACCCCCTCCAAGAGCAGCATATCCTTCCTTAGAGATGGGTATTAAACTGCTCACAATATCTCCAATGCTGTCTGACCAGAGCCTTACACAGATTCAGCAGCACATCCCTGCTCTTGTATTCTAGCTCTCTTGAAATGAATGCTAACATTAAATTTGCCTTCCTCACTGCCAACTGAACCTACACGTTCACCTGAATAAAACCCTGAACTAAGATTCCCAACTCCCTTTTTGCTTCAGGTTTCTTTTTTTTTCCCTTTATTCATTAATGGGATGAGGACATTGCTGGCCAGGCAGCATTCATTGCCCATCCCTAATTGCCCAGAGGGCAGTTCAGAGTCACCCACATCACTGTGGGTCTGGGGTCACATGTAGGCCAGACCAGGTAAGGATGGCAGTTTCCTTCCCTAAAGGACATTAGTGAACCAGGTGGGTTTTTCCAACAATTGTCAATGGATTCATGGTCTTCATTAGATTCTTAATTCCAGACATTTATTGAATTCAAATTCCACCATCTGCCGTGGCAGGACTGGAAGCCGGGCCCCCAGAACATTATCTGGGTCTCTGGATTAGCAGTCCAGCGATAATACCACTAGGCCATCACCTCCCTGAAACCTTTCTCTGTTTAGAAAGTATTCTGTGCCCCTATTCTTCCAAAGTGTATAACCTCACACTTTCCCACATTGTATTCCATCTGCCACTCCTGTGCCCACTCTCCCAGCCTGTCCAATTCCTTCAGCAGCCTCCTCACTTCCTCTACACTACCTGTCCCTCCACCTGCCTTTGTGTTATCTGTAAACTCAGCAACAATACCCTCAGTTCCTTAGTCTAGATCATTAATCTCTAACGTGAATAGTTGTGATCCCAAAGTGGTCTCTGCGGAACTCCACCAGGTGCCATCCTGAAAAAAAAACCCTTTACTCCCCCAGTCCCTTCCTCCTGCCAGTCAACAAACCCCCTATCCATGCCAGTACCTTGGCCGTAACACCATGGGGGGTCATCTATTTTAGCAGCTGACCATGCAACACCTTGTCCGAGGGCTTCTGGCAGTTGTTATATTTCTGAGTTTGCAGGCAGTAAAACTCTCGGTGTGAATGTGAGCGATGAGAAGCTGGGCGGGGGAGTGTATAGGCCTCAATGGAACATTGGCAGGACGAGTGAGTAGCAGATGGAATAAAACATGTACAGTTATGAGGTTATCTTGCAGTAACCTCCATCTTAGAGTCATAGAGATGTACGGTAATACAATATGTGTACAGGCCCTTCGGCCCAAACTGGTCCATGCTGACCCTGGTGCCGACTCGGCCAGTTCCAATTGCCCCATTTGGGACTTATCCCTCTAAACCCTTCCCCATCCATGTACCTGTCCAGAGGTTTTTAAATATTGTTATTGTTATTGTACCCGCCTCAACCACATTCTCCAGCAGCCCGTTCCATATACAGAGCACAGTCTGTGTGAAGGTTGCCCCTCGGGTCCTTCTTAAATCTTTTCCCTCTCACCTTAAACCTGTGCCCTCTAGTTTTCAATTCCCCATCCTATCTATTCCCCTCTTGCTTCTACACACCTCGATAAGGTCACCCCTCATTCTCCTACATTCCGAGGAATAAAGTCCTATCCTGGCCAACCTCTCCCTGTAACTCAGGCCTACTAGTCCTGGCAACATCCTCTTCATAAATCCTCTTTGCACACTTTCCAGTTTAACTATGTCTTTCCTATAACAGGGTGACCAAAACTGTATACAATACTCCAAGTGTGGCCTCACCAATGACTTTGTAACATAACGTCCCAGCTCCTAAACTCAGTGCTTCGAGCAATGAAGGCCAGCATGCTAAATACCTTATTCACTACCCTGTCTACTTGTGACGCCACTTTCAATGAACTATGTACGTGTACTTGTCGATCCCTCTGTTCCACAACATTCCTCCGGACCTTACCATTTACTGTATAAGCCTTACCTTGGAGTGACTTTCCAAAGTGCAACACCTCACACTTATCTGCATTGAATCGCATTTGCCAATCCTCAGCCCACTTCCCCATCTGATCATGATCCCTCTGTAATTTTTGATAACCTTCCTCGCTATCAACGATGCCATCTAATTTTGTATCATCCACAGACTGACTAATCATGCCTTGTACATCCACATCCAGATCATTTATGTAAATAACAAATAACAAAGGTCTCACACCGATCCCTGTGGCAGACCACCAGGCACAGGCCTACAGATAGAGAAACATCCTTCAACCATCAAACCCTGCTTCCTACCATCAAACCAGTTTTGTACCCAATTAGCAGCTCTCCCTAGGTCCCATGTGACCTAACCTTTGTGACTAGCCTGTGGTGGGAAAATTATTGGAGAGGATTCTGAGAGATAGTATTTATGATTATTTGGAAAAGCAGAGTTTGATTAGAAATAGTCAGTATGGCTTTGTGAGGGGCAGGTCATGCCTCACAAGCCTTATTGAATTCTTTGAGAATGTTACAGAACACATCGACAAAGGTAGAGCAGTGGATGTGGTATATATGGATTTTAGTGAGGCATTTGATAAGGTTCCACATGGTAGGTTCATTCACAAAGTAAGGAGGCATGGGATTCAGGGAAATATGGCTGTCTGGGCATAAAACTGGCTGTCCAACAGAAGACAGAGGGTTGTAGTAGTTGGAAAGTATTTAGCCTGGAGCTTGGTGATCGGTGGTGTTCCGCAGGGATCTGTTCTGGGACCTCTGCACTTTGTGATCTTCATAAATGACTTGGATGAGGAAGTGGGAGGGTGGGTTTGTACGTTTGCAGGTGACACAAAGGTTGGTGGAATTGTGGATAGTGTGGAGGGCTGTTGTAGGTTGTAAATGGACATTGCAGAGCTGGGCAAATAAGTGGCAGATGGAATTCAACCCAGAAAAGTGTGAAGTGATTCATTCTGGAAGGTCGAATTTGAATGCAGAATACAGGGTAGTGGCAGGATTCTCAGCAGTGTGGAGGAACAGAGGGATCTTGGGGTCCACATCCATAGACCCCTCAAAGTTGCTGCCCAAGTTGATAGGGTTGTAAAGTAGACGTATGGTGTGTGGACTTTCATTGACATGGGAATTGAGTTTAAGAGCCGCGAGGTTAAAAAATATAAAACTCTGGTTAGACCACACTTGGAGCATTGTGTTTAGTTCTGGTCACCCCATTATAGGAAAGACGTGGATGCTTTAGAGAGGTTACAGAGGAGATTTACCAGGATGCTGCCTGGACTGGAGGGCAGGTCTTATGAGGAAAGGTTGAGGGAGCTCGGGCTTTTTTCATTGGAGCGAAGAAGGATGAGAGGTGACTTGAAAGAGGTTTACAAGATGATGAGAGGTATAGATAGAGTGGATAGCCAAAGACTATTCCCCAGGGTGGAAATGACTATTACGAGGGGGCATAATAATAAGGTGATTGGAGGAAGGCATAGGGGAGATGTCAGAGGTGGATTCTTTACACAGAGAGTGGTGGGAGTGTGGAATGTGCTGCAGCAGTGAGAGTGGAGTCAGATACTTTAGAGACTTTTAAGTGACTCTTGGATAAGCATGTGGAGGACAGTAAAGTGTAGGGCAAGCAAGGTAGATTGATCTTAGTAGGATAATAGGTTGACACAACAGTGTGGGCCAATGGGCCTGTACTGTTCTCTATTCTATGTTCTATGTTCTAGCCTGCTGTGCGGGACCTTGTCAAAGGCCTTACTGAAGTCCACATAGACAACATCCACTGCCCCACCCTCATCTATCATCATGGTTACCTCTTCGAAACACTCTAAACGATCTGTCAGACATGACTTCCTGTTCACAAATCCATGCTGACTATCCCCAGTCAGACATTGACTACCCAAATGTTGGTTGATCCTGATCTTGTGGAAACAAATGTCCCTTTCTCATTAACACTCAGCAGAGCCTTCACCTCTACTGGTGTCATCAGGGAGGTTCTTACAATCAATGTGCTGTCAGTCTGGAGCTCTTGTGGTATGGCCGCATTGTCCTACCTCTGAGACAGGAGTCCTGGGTTCAAGACCCACATGCTCCAGACTTGTGGAGTCATGATACCTGGAAGACACTGATTCACAATACTGAGATGAATGTTTCTGCACGTTCTTTAATAATAATTAATTCTGCTTCAAAACCCAAGAGTGAACCTGTGCTCATGCATCACCACCCCCCCCCCACACTCTCAGGCTGTGCATTCCAACCCTAACCACTCGAGTGAACCTGCCTCCCCCATAGTCTCAGGCCATTTACTCATCAGTAATGACATTAACTCACTGTCCCTCTCATTGTTGACCATGTTGTGAATGACTCTGGGCAGACAGCAGTCGTTGTGCCGACAGTGAAGTTTGGTTTGATTTGACTGCCACCTTTAATCACATTCCTATGAATAGCCCACAGGTCCCTGTGCTCCTGCAGCCCCTTTAGAATTATCACTCAGTTGGAGGAGGGGGAGAAGCTGAGGGGAAGTTTGGCGAATAAATGCAAACGGAGAAGCTGCGCGTTTAGTATTTTGGCCCCTTCCTTTAAACTTTGCACAATTTATTTTGAAGATAAATGAAGGTCTGAGGAATGGGAGTGCATTTGGAATCTGACTGTCATGTATTTTATTTCCATCGCAGTGACAGATCAGAGTTGATAGATTGCAGAGGAGCACAGAGGAAAGTGGGGCGTGTGAGGCAGTCTGGAGCACAAGCATTCCCACTAAGGATTGTTGCTGTGCCGTGGTGTCATTGCGAGATGTGGGAAGTGTCATGATTTATAGGAGGGTGTCTACAGGAGGAATAATTTGGTGAAGCACCCTCACACTGTTTGAATTGGTGCCATTTCCTCTTTGATATTATTTTGTGATAAATTAGCTCTGCTTTAAACTACCTGTGCTGCTATTTTTCACACTGATTACTGTTGTGAGATCACTTTCATTCCCAACATTACATTCAGGAGCTGAGTCTTTGAGTGTTTTCGTTTGAACTGAAAGTTGGTGAAATAACATTCAGTTCCTGTCCTTGTGAAGAAGCTCCTGGTGCTGACTCCCCCTTACCCAGGCCCTGACCAACTCACAGCACAAAATCTTCATTGCAAGAAATAATGGGATCCTTTCTTAAAATGCAATGTTCCACCTGGCACTGGCTTTTGATGGAACGGAGCCCTGTGCAGGCACATCTTAATTTTAATTGGATACTGTAAATAATTAGCAGAAATGTTTAGATTAAAGACCATCTTAAGATTACTCAGAGAGAGAAAGAGGGAGAGAGTCAGAGGCAAAGAGAGATAGAGAAAGAGTGAGGGACAGAGAGAGAGAGGCTGGGATAAAGAGAGAGAGACTGGGATAGAGTGAGTGAGAGAGAGAGACTGGGATAGGCAGAGAGAGTTTTATACTAGGATAGAGAGACAGAGGCTGGGATAGAGACAGACAGAGAGAGGGAGAGGTAGATCGAGGTGGACATCTTACTGAGAATTCTGTCACAGCCAGTGATCTCAGCTGTTTTCAGTGAAAGATTGAAACAAAAACAGAAGTTGCTGGAAAAGCTCGGCAGGTCCGGCAGCATCTATGAACAGAAGTCAGAGTTAACGTTTCAGGTCCAGTGACCCTTCCTCAGAACTGATGGTAGCTGGGAAAAAGTCAACTTTTATGCAGAAGATTGGGTGCATGGAGGGGTTCAGGTGTAAACAACAGGTAGAGATAGAGCCCAGAGAGAGAGAGAGAAAAAAAAAGTGGACAGAAAAAGGAGTGGGTAAAGGGCAGACTAGGGTAAGGAATAGCTGCTAACGGGGGCTGTTAGTGGCTAACAATGAGTTGTGTGTCATAGCATGTGATAACAAGAACGAGAACACAAATTGCTGGAAAAGCTCAGTGGGTCTGGCAGGATCTGTGAATCAGAGTTAATGTTCTGGGTCCGGTGACCCTTCCTCTGACTCTACATCCGCAGTTCTCTCGGGTTTTATCTCGTGATAATAAAACCTGATGTGGGGGTTGGGGTAAAGCGTTGAGAGAAGTTGCCTCCAGCCCTAAAGTTATTGAACTCAATACTGAGGCCGGAGGGCTGTAGGGTCCCCAAGTGGAAAATGAAGTGTTGTTCTTCCAGCTTGTGTTGAGCTTCACTGGAACACTGTAGCAAGCCAGAGACAGACACGTTGGCCAGGAACAGGGTGGTGTGTTAAAGTGACAGGCAACAGGTAGTTCACGGTCTTTTTTGTGACCAAAACATATATGTTCTGGGAAGCGGTTGCCAAATCTATGTTTCATTTCCCCAATGTAGAGGAGACCATGTTGTAAGCAGCGAATGCAGTAGACTATATTCTGGGAAGTGCAGGTGAAGTGTTGCTTCACCTGGAAGGTATGTTTGGGCCCTTGGATACTGGGGAGGGAGGAGGTAAATGGGCAGGTGTTGCACCTTCGGCAGTTACAGGGGAAGGTGCCGTAGGGCTGTGGGGAGGTGTTGGGGGTGAAGGAAGTGTGGACCAGGGTTTCTTGGAGGGAACGGTCCCTGCGGAATGCGGACAACGGAGAGGAGGGGAATATGTGATAATGGGAACTGCAGATGCTGGAGAATCCAAGTTAATAAAATGTGAGGCTGGA
This sequence comes from Stegostoma tigrinum, assembly GCF_030684315.1. Classification (NCBI taxonomy): domain Eukaryota; kingdom Metazoa; phylum Chordata; class Chondrichthyes; order Orectolobiformes; family Stegostomatidae; genus Stegostoma; species Stegostoma tigrinum. The sequence continues at coordinate 1,571,766 of NC_081363.1, read as the reverse complement.
TGAACACAGCAGGCCAAGCAGCATCTCAGGAGCACAAAAGTTGACGTTTCGGGCCTAGACCCTTCATCAGAGGGTCTAGGCCCGAAACGTCAGCTTTTGTGCTCCTGAGATGCTGCTGGGCCTGCTGTGTTCATCCAGCCTCACATTTTATTACTAAGGAGGGGAATATGTGTCTGGTGGTGGCATCTTGCTGGAGGAGGCAGAAATGGCATCTGATGATCTTCTGGATGTGGATGTCGATGAGATGGTGGGTGGGCCTCCCAGTCTGACTGTCACCCACTCCTCTGTGTGTCCAACTGTTTTCTCCCTCCTTGATGCACTCCTATCACCAAGCCCCACCTGTTCTTTTGCATATATACCAACATTTTTCCAGCTAATATCAGTTCGGAAGAAAAGTCACTGGATCTGAAATGTTAACTCTGCCTTCTCTCCACAGGTGCTACCAGGCCTGCTGAGTTTCTCCAGCAATTTCTGTTTTTATTCCTGATTACAGCAAGCACAGCTCTCTTTTGTTTTGTGTCGTGAAGAATTGCTGTCTTCATAGCTGTTCCCACTCTCTACCCTTCAAACGGACAGGAGTTTATGATGCGAATCAGGGAACAGGGAGACTGAATGAAGAAAGTGACTGGAGTCACTCGGTTTTTACCAGGTGCCACTGCCTCAGGGTTCGTGAGAGTCTCCTCCCACTCCCCTCCTCACTCTCTCCCTCTCCCACTCTCTCTCCCAATCCCCTCCTCCCCGTCTCCCTCTCCCATCCCCCTCCTCTCCCACTCCCTCTCCCAACCCCCTCCTCTCCCACTCCCTCTCCCACTCCCCTCCTCACCTTCTCCCTCTCCCACCCCCCCGTCTCCCTCTCCCACTCCCTCTCCCCTCCTGTCCCTCTCCCACTCACCTACCCTTCTCTCCCTCTCTGCTCCTCTCCCTCTCCCACTCACCTCCTCTCCCTCTCCCCGCCCCTCCCTTCCTCTCCCTCTCCTCTCCTCTCCCTCTCCCACTCACCTCCTCTCCCTCTCCCCTCCCCTCCCTTCCTCTCCCTCTCCTCTCCTCTCCTCTCCCTCTCCCACTCACCTCCTCACCCTCTCCCACTCTCCTACCCTCCTCTCCCTCTCCCCTCCCCTCCTCTCCCTATCCCACCCTCCTCTCTCTCTTCCTCCTCTCATCTCCCTCTCCCTTCCTCCCTTCCTCCCTTCCCCCTCTCCTGACCTCCTCTCGCTCTCGCTTTCCCCTCCCTTCCTCTCCTTTTCCCATTCACCTACTCTTATCTCCCTCTCCCTCCCTTCCTCCCTTACCCCAACCCTAGCCTCCACTCCCCTCCCTCTCCCATTCCTTTCTTCTCCCTCTCCCCTCCTCTCTCTCTCCCTCACCCTCTTCTTCTCCCTCTCCCTCTCCCCATCCCCTCTGCCCTGATTGTGATCCGAGTTCTGGGTGGAAGCTGAAGGGGTGATTGAGATGATGGGCGAATAGGGAGAGAGAGATAGAGAGAGAGAGAGAGAGAGAGAGAGAGATTTCTTTCCTGAAAAAGAATGATGATAAATGGTGATAATGGGAACTGCAGATGCTGGAGAATCCAAGATAACAAAGTGTGGAGCTGGATGAACACAGCAGGCCAAGCAGCATCTCAGGAGCACAAAAACTGACGTTTCGGGCCTAGACCCTTCATCAGAGAGGGGGATGGGGAGAGGTTTCTGGAATAAATAGGGAGAGAGGGGGAGGCGGACCGAAGATGGAGAGAAAAGAAGATAGGTGGAGAGGAGAGATAAAAAAATGTGAGGCTGGATGAACACAGCAGGCCCAGCAGCATCTCAGGAGCACAAAAGCTGACGTTTCGGGCCTAGACTGATGAAGGGTCTAGGCCCGAAATGTCAGCTTTTGTGCTCCTGAGATGCCGCTGGGCCTGCTGTGTTCATCCAGCCTCACATTTTATTATCTTGGATTCTCCAGCATCTGCAGTTCCCATTATCACTGGATGATGATGGGATAGTGTGGGGGAATGGGCTTAGATTAGTTCACAGGTCATCGCAACATCGAGGGCCGAAGGGCCTGTTCTGCACTGTATTGTTCTATGTTCTATGTTCAGTCCCTCATCCACATCCAGTAACCACCCACCCCCACCCATCATTCTGCTCTCACATCCTGCCTGCTCCCCATGACCCTTCCCCCACCTCAGGGTATTTTGTGAATGGGTCTGAGTGAGTTGAGGCAGTGGGTTCCTGTCAAACTCAGTGCTCTGCCAAGGGAGGGTGTAGGTACAGAAAGCAGTAAGCCGCAAATTTCAGGGAGTGACTCTCAGGGTGACAGGGCTATCACTTTGGTAGAGATGTAGGCTGTTCTCTAAATGGGGAAAAGCTTCAGAAATCTGAAGCACAAAGAGATTGAGAAGTTCTGGTTCAGTTGGCAGTTCTGAAGGCAAATGTAATGTTAGTATTCATTTTGAGAGGGTACCATACAAGAGCAGAGCTTGAGCTGCTCAGACAGCATTTGGAATATTGAGAGCAGTGTGGGCCCTGCATCTAGGGAAGAATGTGCTGGCTGTGAGTTTTATAAGAATGAAGGACCAATTGCTCTCAGGTCTCACTGTCTCTGACTCATCTTGAAGACAGCTTCCAGGAGACAGACAGCAACAGAGAGGTTTTTGGGGAGTTTTGTAGGCAGGGTTGTGAATGAACCTCAGCAATAAGAAAGGGCCAGCACAGAATGTGCAGGGGACGAAAAGGAATGGGGTACAGAGCAGCGTTGTGACACTAACAGCTGGCACAGAAACAGAGGGAGAGAATCAGAGACTCACAGAGAGAGCAGGACAAATAGAGGCACAGGGGACAGAGAGAGGGAGAGAGAAAGAGGTACATAAAAAGAAACAGTGAGAGAAAGAGAGAAATAAAGAGAGAATCAGATTGAGAGACTCTTCTATGTTTCAATAAGGTCACCTCTTGTTCTGCTCAACTCCAGTGAGTACAGGCTGAACCCATTCCACCTCTCCTCATGATACTGTCTCTCCACACCCAGTATCAATGAACCTTCTCTGCACTGCCCCCAATACGGTAAGGGGCGAGGGCTGGGTGGAATGGTCCTCTGCCCATCAGTACAAACTCTGGGCCACATGGTTTCCTTTCACACTGTCGGGATTCCGTGACTTGGATGCTGGATTTTTGTGATTCAAGGTTGAGGATTATGCTATAACTTTATGCTCTCTTTCCCCATTTAAACAATATTCAGTTCCTCTGTTCTTCCTGACAAAGTGTAGAACCTCGCATTTCCCCACATTATATTACACATCTGCCAGCTTTTTACCCACTCACTTAAGCTGTCTGTATCCCTCTGTGGACTCTCTGAGTCATTGTCACTGCTTGCTTTCCACCTATTTTTAATTCATCCACAAACTTGGTGATAGTACATTCATTTTCCTCAGCCAAATCATTCATACAAGTTGTGAACAGCTGTGGCCCCAGCACAGATCCCTGTGGCACTTCAGCAGCTGGGCAGTTGGCTATGCGGTTGGTTTATAATGCTAACAGTGTAGATTCAATTCCTACATTGTTCCATGTAGGACCCTCCTCCTCAACATTCCCCCCCTGCCTGTGGTGTGCTCACCTTCGGGTTAACCACCAACAAATGTTGCTTTCTAATCTGACAGTGAGATTGTGGTGAGTTGGCATTTACCTCTATCCATGGTAATTTATTACCTCCATCCTCATGAGCTCTTACCTTACTCTGTAGCATAATGTATGGGGCCTTACCAAACACGTGAAAATTCAAATATGTTACATCCAGTGTTTCCCCTTTATCTATCCTACTTATTACCTCCTCAAAGATCTCTTCTAAATGTATACAGTATGATTTCCTGAAGCTGTGCTAACCCTGACTTTTTCCCAATAACTGCACTGAGCTATTGTTACCATTTGCATGTCTCATTGCTTCTTATTTTAAAAAAGCTGTTTCACTGGCAGTTTTCCCATCCTCTGTAACTTATCCAGAATCCAAGTATTCCTGGAAGATTATTATCCATGGATCCACAATCTCTGTAGTTGCTTCCTTTAAAATCCTAGAATGTACCCCATTAGGTCTGGGGCACTTTTTGGTCTTTAGCCCCAATACTTTCTCTTGTATTTCTTCTCTAAAGATAGTTATTGCATGTATTTCCGATTCTCCTTTCACGCCAGGATTATTCAGTAATGTTGTGATGCTATTAGTGTCTTCTACCACAAAGACTGATTTAAAGTATTTATCCAACTCCTCTGCTATTTCCTAGCTCCTCATTATTATTTCCCCAGCCTCAATCTCCAAGGACCCTGTCCTCATTTTGGTCTCTCTCTTCTTTTTTATATATTTATGAAGCTCTTATTGTCAGTTTTTGTTAAATTATCTTCAATGTTTATTCTAACCAGTGCTATTTTTTGGCCATCTTTTATGGAAATCTTCTCAAATTGTTCTTAAACTTCCCAATCCTCTAGCTTGGCAATAATCTTTGCCACATTCTATGCATTTTTCTTTCAATCTGTTGCTCCTCCTTGCCTCCCTGATTGATCATGGGTGGCTTATCCACTTCCTATAATCCTCATTCTTCACTGTATTATGTTTTTGCTGTGAGCCATGAAAGTTTTTCATAAATGTTTGCTATTTTACATCAACTGTCTTTTCTGCTGGACACCTTTTCCTGTCAACTCCAGCCAGATCTGCCATCATTCTTTTGCAATTAGACTCTTTTTTCCTGTTTTGCACAGTTGTTTATGATCCAAGTTTCTCACTCTCAAACCAAATGCAAAATTCTACCACACTATGACCATTGTTTCCAAAACGATCTCTTACACATCCCCAGATTCAAAACAGCTTGATTCCTGTTAGATCCACAATGTAAATATTTCAGGAAATTGTCCTGAAAACGCTGCAGGAATTCTTCCTGGTAGCTACTTTGCCAATTTGATTTTCCCAAACTACGAGAAGGTCAAAGTCATCCCCAATTAATGTGCTACTTTCACAAGCCCTCATTATTATTCCCTATCCTATAAATATTTCCTATAATGTGACATGTACACGTTAGAGGTTACACCTACCAATGTCTACTTGATCTTTTTGTTATCCACCTCCACCCATATGGATTCTACATCTCAGACGCAGGATCATTTCATACTCTCGTACATACTCCATCCTGTACCAGCAAGGACATCCCACCCCAGTTATCTCCTGACCTGGCCTTCTGAAAAATCTAACATTCTGAACATTTAAATTCCAGCTGTGATCTCCTTGTGATCATGATTTAGAACACAGAACATAGAACAATACAGCGCAGAACAGGCCCTTCGGCCCTCGATGTTGCGCTGACCTGTGAACTAATCTAAGCCCCTCCCCCAACACTATCCCATCATTATCCAGATGCTTATCAAAGGATTTCAGTGATGGCTATCAGATTATCTGCATTATGGCATTAATTCATTCATTTTGTTGCAAATACTAGAGGTCATTAATTTCACTTGTAGCATCACTTCATACTTTAGATCCAATTTTCTATTATTTGTCAATGATTACAATACCCCCAATCCACACCTGAATTCCAAGCTCTGGAATCAGCTCACGGTCCAACTCCCCTCCTGTAGGTGTTGATTCTCACTGGGGTACAGGGTCCCCCTCCCCTCCTGAAGGTGCTGACTCTCACTGGGGTACGGGGTCCCCCTCCCCTCCTGAAGGTGCTGGCTCTCACTGGGGTACAGGGTCCCCCTCCCCTCCTGAAGGTGCTGTCTCTCTCTGGGGTACAGGGTCCCTCTCCCCTCCTGAAGGTGCTGACTCTCACTGGGGTACAGGGGCCCCCTCCCCTCCTGAAGGTGCTGACTCTCACTGGGGAACAGGTCCCCCTCCCCTCCTGTAGGTGTTGATTCTCACTGGGGAACAGGGTCCCGCTCCCCACCTGAAGGTGCTGATTCTCACTGGGGTACAGGGTCCCCCTCCCCTCATTAAGGTGCTGACTCTCACTGGGGTACAGGGTCCCCCTCCCCTGCTGAAGGTGCTGACTCTCACTGGGGTACAGGGTCCCCCTCCCCTGCTGAAGGTGCTGATTCTCACTGGGGTACAGGGTCCCCCTCCCCTCCTGAAGGTGCTGACTCTCACTGGGGTACAGGGTCCCCCTCCCCTCCTGAAGGTGCTGACTCTCACTGGGGTACAGGGTCCCCCTCCCCTCCTGAAGCTGCTGAAATGTTTTCACAAGCTCTGTGAACCTGGTGCTGTCACATTCTGGAATTGTGTGTTTAAAGGTTGCATTTCCTGAACTTTAGCCTGTGAATAACTGCCTGTATAGATTTACTTTCTCCTGTGTCGACCATCTCTGCGATTACCATCAGCTCTATTCAGCCTCATTTATTTTTTTCCATCACTTTGTTGCAGGTGTAAATTCCACCTTCTGACCCAGTCTGTATGGCTGCTGTTGGAATGGAGCGCCAGTCTCGAGACGTATGATGTATAAATATCTGTGTCACTTCATCTCACACTTATCCTCGGTTTGTGTTGATCCTGGGATGAAATCCCATTTACTGAAGCTTTGGATTTCTGTGTGAGAGAGGGAGGGACTGGTTGTGGCCTTGGCAGGGGAGGCGGGGTTGGCTGCTGCTCACTGTCCACTCGTCCTTTTTATTATTCCAGGAGCAACCATGAAACTGAGGAATTGACCCAGGTGATGAATTATTGTCCTTTCTGGATAATTTCTCCTGCTGGCTTCACTCGGAGATATGGGCTGCAGGCTGTGATTTAACTCCTAATGAGAATGTCAGTCAGGCCTGTCTCTATCCCTGCAATAAACTCTCACTGCTATAGTGGACAGTTCACCAAACATTGGCACGGGCCAGTCCTGAGAAAGATTCCCTTTTTCACAAACCAATGTCATTTCTGTCCATTTGGGCAAATAATTTTTCAAACTAACAAGCAGAGTCGGGGCAGATTTTCTGATGAAGGGTCTTGGCCCGAAACATCAGCTTTTGTGCTCCTAAGATGCTGCTTGCCCTGCTGTGTTCATCCAGCTCCACACTTTGTTATCTCGGATTCTCCAGCATCTGCAGTTCCCATCGTCTCTCAGTCATACTGTGTGCCTGCCCTCTCCCTGCTCATGTTTCGCTCACACTGCACTCTCACACCCAGAACAGGAAAACAACAAGCTGGAAGTGGAGGACGCTGATGGAACTCCCACAGAAATGTACAAGTCCCCACACCCAGCATGTGAGTTTTTATTTCTTTATTCATTCACAGAGTGAGGGCATCGCTGCCCAGGCAGCATTTATTGCCCATCCTTAATTGCCCAGAGGTCAGTTAGGTGTCAACCACATTGCTGTGGGTCTGGAGTCACGTGTAGGCCAGACCAGGTAAAAATGGCAGTTTCCTTCCCTAGAACATAGAACATAGAACATCGAACAGTACAGCACAGAACAGGCCCTTCAGCCCTCGATGTTGTGCCGACCATTGATCCTCATGTATGCACTCTCAAATTTCTGTGACCATATGCATGTCCAGCAGTCTCTTAAATGTCCCCAATGACCTTGCTTCCACAACTGCTGCTGGCAACGCATTCCATGCTCTCACAACTCTCTGTGTAAAGACCCGCCTCTGACATCCCCTCTATACTTTCCAACAACCAGCTTAAAACTATGACCCCTTGTGTTAGCCTTTTCTGCCCTGGGAAATAGTCTCTGGCTATCAACTCTATCTATGCCTCTCATTATCTTGTATACCTCAATTAGGTCCTCTCCTCTCCTCCTTTTCTCCAATGAAAAGAGTCCGAGCTCAGTCAACCTCTCTTCATAAGATAAGCCCTCCAGTCCAGGCAGCATCCTGGTAAACCTCCTCTGAACCCTCTCCAAAGCATTCACATCTTTCCTATAATAGGGCGACCAGAACTGGACGCAGTATTCCAAGTGTGGTCTAACCAAAGTTTTATAGAGCTGCAACAAGATCTCACGACTCTTAAACTCAATCCCCCTGTTAATGAAAGCCAAAACACCATATGCTTTCTTAACAACCCTGTCCACTTGGGTGGCCATTTTAAGGGACCTATGTATCTGCACACCAAGATCCCTCTGTTCCTCCACACTGCCAAGAATCCTATCCTTAATCCTGTACTCAGCTTTCAAATTCGACCTTCCAAAATTCATCACCTCGCATTTATCCAGGTTGAACTCCATCTGCCACCTCTCAGCCCATCTCTGCATCCTGTCAATGTCCCTCTGCAGCCTACAACAGCCCTCTATACTGTCAACGACACCTCCAACCTTTGTGTCATCTGCAAACTTGCTGACCCATCCTTCAATCCCCTCATCCAAGTCATTAATAAAAATTACAAACAGAATAAAGGACATTAGTGAACCAGGTGGGTTTTCCTGACAATTGACAACAGATTCAGGTTAATCACTAGACTCTTAATTCCCAGATATTTTATTGAATTCAAATCCAACCATCTGCCATGGCAAGATTCGAACCTTGGTCCCCAGAACACTATCTGGGTCTCTAGATTAATAGTCTAGCGATAATACCACTAGGCCATCAGCTCCCTTTATCAAAAGGTGATGTCACTGGGGCTGAGTCTGATCAAAGTGAGGGGAGAGCTCTTTATCACAGTCATAACAGCATCTTTAGAGTCTCAGGGCAGAGTTAGTCCCACAAACAAACATCTTCTGGCCAGCTCTGTTTGGCAATGATGGTAAGATTGGCCATTATCAGTCTGGTCACTGTTCTTACCTTTACAATCCTAACACGTACCGATTATCCATTACAATCTCAGTGAATGTAACTTTACTCTCTCGCAGGAAGTGGGGTCACTGACGGCGCCAGCATTTCTTTCCACCTTGCCCTGACCTGGAGAATCACAGCGAGTCGCAGAGCGCAGAATAGGGCTCTTTGGCTCATTGTATCAAAAGTACACCACAACCCATCATGCACAGTGAGGAAGGTGATCAGAAATTGCAGCAGGATCTTCATCAGCTGGGGAAGTGGGGTGATAAATGACAAATGTAGTTAATATAGATTAGTGTGAGGTGTTGCAATTTGGAAAGTCAAATCAAGATAGGATTTTCATGGTGAATGATAGGGCCTTAAGGACTGTAGTGGAACAGAGGAACCTCGGAGTTCAGATGTACGGTTCTCTGGAAGTGGAGTCACAGGTAGACAGGGCAGTGAAGAATGCTTTTGGCACACTGGCCTTCATCAGTCAGGGCATTGTGTGTAGAAGTTAGGAAGTTATATTGCAGTTGAACAGGATGTTGGTGAGACCACACTTGAAGTATCGTATTCAGTTTTGGTCACCTTGCAATAGGAAGGATGTTATTAGACGGGAAAGAGTGCAGAAGAAATTTACAAGGATGTTGCCAGGACTCAAAGGACGGAGCTATAGGGGGAGGTTGGACTGGCTACGGCATTTTTCTTTAGAGCAAGGAAACTGATGCAGGATCTTTTTGAAGTGTATAAGATCATGAGAGGCATGGATAGGATGAATGCACTCGGTCTTTTTCCCGGGTTGGGGAATCGAGGACTAGAGGGCATCAGTTTAAGGTAAGAGGGGAAAGAGTACATGGGAACTTGAGGGACAACTTTTTTTACATGGAGAGTGGTACGCATATAGAATGAGCTGCCAGTGAAAGTAGTTGAGGCGCATACATTAACAACATTTAAAAGGCATTTGGATGAATACATGGAAAGGTAAGCTATAGAGGGATATGGGCCAAGTGCAGGGAACTGGGGTTAGCGTGGATAGACATTTGGCCAGCATGGTCCAGTTTGGGCCAAAGGGCCTGCCTCCGTGCTGTGGGACTCTACGAGTCTCTGACCTACACTGATCCCACTTTCCTGCACTAGGCATATAGCCTTGAATGTCATGACTTTCCATGTACTCATCCAAGTACTCCACAGTACTCCTCAGTACTCCACAGTACTCCTCAGTACTCCAGCCGTGGCCTAATCTTAGTCCTGTACAGCTCCATCATCGTTTCCCTGCTCTTAAAATCAAAGCCTTGACTGAAACAGTAGTGTCCCAAATGCCTTCTTAACTTCCCTATTAAGCTGCTGTGCTTCATTCAGTGATCTCGTCCCCAAGACCACTCTGTTCCTCTGAGCTTCCTAGTGTCCTGCCATTCATTGAGTGTCCAACTTGTGTTAATTCTTCCAAAGTGCATCTTCTCCCGTTTATCAGGGTTAAGTTCCATCTGCCCATCTGACCAATCCATTTATATCCTCCTGTAACTTAACACCTTTCTCCTCACTGTCACCAACGCGACCAATCTTTGTGTCATCTGCAAACTTATTGATCATCTCTCCCACGTTCTCAGCTATATTATTTATGAAAACCACAAACAATGAGGGGCCAGCACTGATCCCACTGTACAGCAGGGTCCAGTCACATTAACAGCCTTCCACCACCACCCTCTGTCTCCTGTCAGAAAGTCAATTTTGGAACCAACCTGTCAGGATATCCTGGATCCCATGAACTTTTCCCGTCTTTATCAGTTTTCCATGTGGGACATTGTCAAAGGTTTCGCTGAAATCCACATAAACTCCATCAACTGCCCTACCCTCAGCTACACACCTTGTCAGCTCCTCGAAAAATTCCACTTGATTTGTTAAACCTGGCCTTCCTCTGACAAATCTATGCTGATTCTTCCTGACCAAACCACACTTTGATAAATGGAGATTACTTTTCTCCTTCACTGTTTTCTCCAATAGCGCTCCAGTCACTGATGTGAGACTCACTGGTTCATCATTCCCTGTCTATCTCTACCACTCTTCTGGTAAAATTGAACCACATTCACTGCCCTCCAATTCCCTCAATTTGAAAATTTGGGTCAGGGCCCCTGTATTTAGTTGGTGGGAGAGCTGCCTTCTTGAGACGCTGCAGTCCATGTGGTGGGAGTGACCCACAATGCCCTTTGACAGGGAATTCCAGGATTCTGACCCAGTGACACTGAAGGAATGGTGGTCTATTTCCTAGTCAAGATGGTGAGGGGCTTGGAGGGGAACTTCTATGGATGGGATGGTGGCAGGGGGTGGGGGGGTACGGTTCGGGTGTGGAGGTTAGTGTTCCCATGTATCTGCTGGCCTTGGCCTTCTGGTTGGACGTGATCGTGGTTTTGGAAGGTGCTGCCTGAGGGATCGTTGGTAAATTTCTGTGCATCTTGTAGATAGTACGCAGCATGCTCTGGTGAGAGTTAGCTGGTAGACTGCAGTGGTTCAACAAGATTGCCCACCACACCAAGCCAATAAATTCCACCCTTGTCAATGACTCTCACACTCAGGGAAAGAATATCTCGAACATCCCATTGGCAATCTGTGTTTAACTGTTTCGAAAGCAGAGCAGCTGCTTCCTGAACCACCCAATAACATGTTTCAAACATCACGACCATGGAGCAAGATACAATCTTTGGCAGGGTCAAAGGTGACAATCAGGTGAAAGATGATTAGGGTCAAAGTGACAGTTAGGGTGAAAGGTGATAGTCAGGGTAAAAGGTTATGATCAGGGTGAAAGGTGGTGGTTAGGATGAAGATGGCCCTGGGGCTGTTCAGTGTGAGATGATCTATTACAGAAATACTGAGTGAACTGTGCGAGGGGTTATCCTGCTGATAGACCCTAGTGCAATGGGCTGTTGTTAGTTTAAGCTGTGCATTTGTACAGGACATTCTGGGGGCTTTGACTGAGGCAGATCCCGTTCCTATCGGTCCAATCCTGAGTCCCAGAACCGTTGAGCCAGTGTCCTAGCCCTAATCTCAATCCTATCCAATCCTAATCCTATCCCAATCCTAATCTAAATCCTATCCCAGTCCCAAATCTACCCTATCCCACCCTAAACTCAAAACCCAAACTAAGGCCTAGTCTCAGTACCAATCCCAATCCTATCACAGCCATTAACCCATCCCAATCTTATGCTAGCCCTAATCTAAATCCCAATCCCATTCGAATCCTACCACAAATACCAGGACCATTCCCTTAGTTGGGAGGTAAATAATACATTTCAGGAGAGGGGACTTGAAGAGCTGCTTTACACCCAGAGGGTGGTAGGAAGCTGCACTGTACTGGCTGGGAGGATAGTTGCGGTGGGAAACCCCTCAACCTTTAAAAAGCAAGTCAGGAACCTTCTTTGGGAGATTTCTGAAGAAGGATCCCAACCTGAAATATCTACTTTCTTGCTCCTCTGATGCTGCCTGACCTGCTGTGTCCCTCCAGCTCTACACTGTGTTATCTCAGGCTCCAGCATCTGCAGTTCTTACTTCCTCCAACCTTTAAAGACTACTTTGATGAGCACCTGAAGTGTTTTGACATTCATGGCAATGGGCCAAGGACTGGAAAGTGGGACTAGTGTACATTTAAAGTAGTTTTTGTTGTTGCAGAGTTGATAGGCTGAAGGGCCTCTTCTGTACTGTGAGATTCTATGATTCCCAATCCTATCCAAGGCGTGTTCCAGTCGAATTGCAATGTTGCTATCCCAGTCCTGTCCTCACCTGCACATGCTTGGATTGTAGACCCCAGCAGGCAGTGATGGTGGGCCCTGTGTTATTACCTGCGGACTTTGCTCACTGTATTAGTAAACTCTGAGCTTCAGCAAAGTGTCTGTGACCCACATGAGGCACCAGTTGCTTGTCTCGAATTAAACAGCACAGTCCGTTCACTGTTTGTGATCCCATGAGGCTCACCCATACAAAAATAAAGAATAAATTTAAATCGAAATTTGCAGCCTCCTCAACATTTCACACAACACACTCCGTAGTCTGGTCGGATAATCTCTCAAATCTCCTGCAGAGCAAAAGGATGGTAATAGCTTATGAATTATTAAATGGAACATTGTGGGTGAGAGGAGATAAAACTGAATGTAGCAAAAAGGAGAGCAGCTACTTTGGAAAAATAACAATTCTACAGCCAACTTTCACACCAGCACAGATACTCACTCTGTCACAGTCAACATCTCATTGGCATTGAGCCACAACAGGGTTAAATACAGAGTAAAGCTCCCTCTACACTCTCCCCCATCAAACCCTCCCAGGACAGGGACCGCATGGGGTTAGATACAGGCTAAAGCTCCCTCTACACTGTCCCCATCAAACACTCTCAGGACAGGGGCAACACAGGGTTAAATACAGAGTAAAGCTCCCTTTACACTGTCCCCCCATCAAACACTCCCAGGACAGGGACAGCACGGGGTTAGATATAGAGTAAATCTGAGGATATTGTTTTGGTTACTCTGTTGTATTTGGGTCTGAAAGGGTTAATGCTGTGTTAGCTAAATCCACTGCGATCCTTACAGAACTGCCCAGTCAACGGAGTTATAGAAGGAAGACAGCAACGTGAAGGGGTTAAAATTGATACGGACGAGGTATTGTCTCTTCAGATTGAGAAGGTATTGGGGCTGGATGAGATGTGTCTAACCAAACTGAAGGACATGAGAGTGGAAATTGCAGAGGGACCAGCAACAATCTTTGAATCTCCCCTGGAATCCAGAGATCAGAAAGTTATAAACATTACAGCTCTCTTCAAAAATACGTTATTGAGATTAGCCCAGCAATTACAAACCAGTCAGATTAACTTAATGTGGGGAAATTTTCAGAAATAATTATTCAGGATAAGATGAATAATCACTTGGAAATTATAGTTTAATTCAGAACAGCCAAAACAGGCGAAATCTCTCAACTTAAAGTCATAGAGTGATAGAGTAATGCAACATGGAAACAGGCCCTTCGGCGAAACTGGTCCATGGGCCCGACTCAGCGAGCTCCAATTGCCCTCATTTGGTCGATATCCCTCTAAACGCTTCCCATCCACATTCCTGTCCAAATGGTTTTCAAATGTTGTTATTGTACCAGCCTCAGCCACTTTCTCCAGCAGCCTGTTCCACGTACACACCATGCTCTGAGTGAAGAAGTTGCCCCTCAGGTCCTTCTTAAATCTTTCCCCTCTCACCTTAAATCTATACCCTCTAGTTTTCAATTCCCCATCCCTGGGAAGTCAGGAGGTGAGAAATTTTCACAACCCAACCAATGGAGGGAAGATCAAATCTGAGGTTCATGCTGAAGCCTGGTCCTTGTCACAGTTACTGGAAAAGATTGAGAGCTGTCGCTGACATTGATCTGAGAGTCTGGCATCACCCTGCTCCTCTCTATCTGGGTTCTCCGTCATCTCAGCCCAGGCACTGGAGGTGAGGCTATCTATGGCTTCCACTGGGGCCAGCTTGTTTCCCATGTTACCAACAGTTCAACACAAAAAAAAACTTCGCTTCCCACGTGTCAAACAGCAGGAACATGCACGTTCTGACCACATACGGAATACAACACAACAGGATTCAATAACCTCTCCGCCATAAATCTGCAAATGGTTCAAAAGGTTCTCATCTTTAAGAGTGAGTAATTTCGTTCAGATGCAGACTGGGCACTTTTCAATTGCCATTTTATACTTCCCTTGCAGCAAGGTTTAAACAAGTTGGTAATTGGTTGGATGATAAACTGGCTCCCAATGGGGAAGGTCAAATCAGATTAACTGCTCCCAATTCATTCTTTGTCATCCAAGGGCTAGAATTTGTCTGCAGTTTGAAGAAAATGTGTTCAAATGTAAAGGCAATAATCAGGGTTAGTGGGACTAAGGAGTCAGCACATTTCACAGAACACTGTACCTGCCAACCTGACTCAGCCACAATTCTCAGCCCTGACTTTCCCATATCTGTATTCTGCCCAGTTAACATACTGCATCCAGGTCTATCTCCATGGATTACCTCCACCTTTCTCAGTAAGGTTACAAGATGTTCCCATTGCCCCTTCTCTAAACGTAAGAACCAGTGACTAACTTTCCCAGTCTCTCTGTGTTAGTTAAACTGTAGGAGGTTCGCTTTGTGAACTGTCCAACTTACCTTCTACCTGACTCTTATTGTCTCTGTTATCCGCCACTACTCTCACCACCTGACATACTTGTTCCTCAGTATCCCCTTCCCTGCCCTGAAACTATTTCAGATTCCTTTTTGTCTCAGATCACTAACTTCACTCACTTCCCAACCTACCTTGTATGGGGCACTGAATGTCACTTTCAGGGGCCCTCCTTGCATGGGATAGTTCATCTCCCACTTCAAACATTCCACTCACTGAATGTTTCCCTGCTGCCTCTTTCAATTTCACTTTTCATTCTAAATGTTCCTGTGCTCTGTACATGCTCCTTTTGGTTCTCTCTAGAAACATGAAGGTCTAACAATCTAACATGACATCTCATGGCCATAAATCAGTTCCAGTGGACTCAATCCTGCAGATTCATTCAGGAAATCTCTGGTAAGAAATCTAATCGTTTTTCTCCATCCTGTGAGTATTCACAATGGTTTGCCTTACTCATTGAAATAATTCCAAAGAGACCAGTATCCTGTCACCAATTCGCCCTTTATTTACATGAGGAGGTCGTTGACACTGACCCAGCTCCCTCAGAGCCAGTTCTCAGAGTGAGCAGAACCTCTGACACTCCTGTTTATACCTGTCAGCCAGGGCTCCCTGATTTATCCAGGTTAACAGGCCCAGTGAGGGGAACTTATAGTCTTTGGCTGACTTTGATATAAACACTGTAGTCATGGCTTTCAGAGTTTGATGGTATCTCTCCAAAGCTCCTTGTGTTTGTGGGTAAATACACAGTTGATTTCAATTGTTTTACACCCAACCTGTTACCATGACCTGGAGAGCTTTAGAAATAAGGTTAGATCCCTGACTGCATTTCAACCAGAAATTCATAAAGAGCTTTTAATGCTTCCACAACTGCCATAGCTGATTAAAGACAAAGCCATGAATGTCAGTCCTGCTAAACCATAGAATCCTACAGTACAGCAGAGGCCCTTCAGCCCATCAAGTCTGCACCAACAAAAGTTAAACAACTCCAGCTACAGGTCATTTCTTCAGTCGCCTGAGTACTACTCATCCTGAGAACAAGTCCTATTCCAACTGGACTTTGTAAAAAGAACTGGGAAACACAGTCCTCCAAGCCTCTGAGCTCTCTGGAGGGAAATCTGAACCTTTCTCCAGCCTTGGGGTGTTAATAGCCTCTGTTCCCTGTTGAATGGTCTCTGGCTTGGCTGAATTATTTTCCATTCAGAATAAAAAAATCCTTCATATCTCTCAGCTACAATCTGTTCTTCTGCACCCACAGCAGTGTCTACTTTCAGTCTCCCCGTTTTTGTTGAAACTACAATCAGATCTGTGGCCTTGTCTTTCTCAAGGTCCTTACATCTTTTTTCAGTTTCGTTTTTGGATTAATTCTCACAAACTCCAAGAGGTCTCAAGTTTGTCGACAAACTTGAAGAAGGGAAATGAAAGAAAACAGTTGAGTGCAAAGAAAATGTGAGAAAAAAGAAATGGCAGGGGATATAGAGATAAAAAGAAACATTTGAATTGGGAAAAGAACATACACTCAGAAATTAATGGAAAAGCAAGTGAGACAACATGAATTAGGCAAAGAAAGTGGGATTAGCTTAGAGGATGATTCTGATCCCACTGAGGTGTTTGATTTCAGAGATCAGAGAATCAGCAGTTCAAATCCCTGTGATATCTCACACAAACAGTTACAGGGGAGAGGGTCACATGGGAATCCACAAAGAAAATGGGGGAATAAGGAAGAGATGCTTTGGAAAACAGACAGATAGATGTCAAAGTAATGAAAGAGAGTGCTGGAACTGAAGAGTAGTCTGAAGGAAATAACATACTTCCACTGTAATAAAACTGGGTGTAACACGACCAACTACTGGAAATTAAATGGGAGACCAAATGCAGGAGAAAGAATACCCAAAGGACCTCTAGAGGGAGAGAGAAGAACGGGAAAGGAAGGAGATACGAAACACGAGTAGAACATAGAACATACAACATAGAAAATTACAGCACAGTACAGGCCTTTCGGCCCACGATGTTGTGCCGTGGAATATTCCTAATCCAAAAGTAAAATAACTTAACCTACATTCCCCTCAATTCACTGCTGTCCATGTGCACGTCCAGCAGTCGCTGAAATGTCACTAGTGACTCCACTTCTACGACTACCACTGGCAAACCATTCCATGCGCTCACAACTCTCTGGGTGAAGAACCTCCCTCTGACGTTTCCTCTATACCTTCCTCCTAACACCTTAAAACTATGACCCCTCATGGCAGTCAGTCCTGCCCTGGGGAAAAGTCTCTGGCTATCGACTCTATCCATGCCTCTCATTACCTTGTACACCTCAATCAGGTCACCTCTCTTCCTCCTTCTCTCCAGAGAGAAAAGTCCGAGCTCAGTCAACCTCTCCTCATAAGACAAGCCCTCCAGTCCAGGCAGCATCCTGGTAAACCTCCTTTGCACCCTCTCCAAAGCCTCCACAGCTTTCCTATAATAGGGCGACCAGAACTGGACACAATATTCCAAGTGTGGTCTCACCAGGGTTTTGTAGAGCTGCAGCATAACCTCATGGCTCTTAAACTTGATCCCCCTGTTGATGAGAGCCAAAACACCATATGCTTTCTTAACAACCTTATCCACTTGGGTGGCAACTTTGAGAGAACTATGCACTTGAACACCAAGATCCCGCTGTTCCTCCACACTGCCGAGAATCCTGCCTTTAATCCTATATTCAGCATTTAAGTTCGACCTTCCAAAATGCATCACTTCGCATTTATCCAAGTTGAGCTCCATCTGCCATTTCTCAGCCCAGCTCTGCATTCTGTCAATGTCTCGCTGAAGCCTGCAATAGCCCTCGATACTATCAACGGCACCTCCAACCTTTGTGTCATCAGCAAACATACTAACCCACCCCTCAACCTCCTCATCCAAGTCATTTATAAAAACTACAAAGAGCAGAGGCCCAAGAACAGAGCTCTGCGGGACACCACTCAGCACTGACCTCCAGGCAGAATACTTACCATCTACAACCACTCTCTGCCTCCTGTCAGCCAACCAATTCTGAATTCAGACAGCCAAATCACCTTGTATCCCATACCTCCTGACTTTATGAATGAGCCTGCCATGGGGAACCTTATCAAACGCCTTGCTGAAGTCCATGTGCACCACATCCACTGCTCGACCCTCGTCAACCTGTCTTGTGATTTCCTCAAAGAATTCAATAAGATTTGTAAGGCATGACCTGCCCCTCACAAAGCCATGCTGACTCCCTTTAATCACGCTATGCTTTTTCAAATAGTCATAAATCCTATCCCTCAGAATTCTTTCCAAAACCTTGCTGACCACAGACGTAAGACTGACTGGTCTATAATTTCCAGGGATTTCCCTATTCCCTTTCTTGAAAAGAGGAACAACATTTGCCTCCCTCCAATCTTCCGGTACGACTCCCGTGGAGAGTGAGGAATCAAAGATCTTTGCCAGCGGCTTAGCAACCTCCTTTCTCGCTTCCCGGAGCAACCTAGGATAAATCTGGTCTGGCCCTGGGGACTTATCAATCTTAACGTTTGCCAAAATTTCCAGCACATCAACTTCCTCAATCTTGATCTGTTCAAGCCTGTTTTCCTGCTCCTCAAAGTTCTCATTCACAACAAGGTCCCTTTCCTTAGTGAAAAACAAAGCAAAAAACTCATCTAGGACTTCCCCTATCTGCTCAGACTCCACGCACAAGTTCCCTACGCTATCCCTGATCGGCCCTACCTTCTCCCTGATCATTCTCTTATTCCTCATGTATGAGTAAAATGCCTTTGGTTTCTCCCTAATCCTTCCTGCCAAGCCTTTTTCGTGCCCCCTCCTGGCCCTCCTCAGTCCACTTTTGAGCTCCTTCCGAGCAAGCCTGTAATCCTCTAAAGCTGTGCTAGACCCTGGCTTCCTCCACCTTACGTACGCTGCCTTTTTCTTTTTGACGAGAAACACCTCTGTTCCTGTCATCCAAGGTTCCTTAATCTTATCCCTTCTCACCTGTCTCAGAGGAACAAATTTATACATCACACGCAACAACTGCTCCTTAAACAGCCTCCACATGTCTGCTGTGCCCTTTCTGTGGAACAATTGCTCCCAATCTGTACTTCCCAACTCCTGTCTGATAGCATCATAGTTTCCTTTACCCAGTTAAATATCTTCCCCTGGTAACTGCTCCTTTCCCTTTCCATGGCTATGGTAAATGTGAGGCTGTTGTGGTCACTGTCGCCAAAGTGTTCTCCCACCACGAGATCTGACACCTGTCCTGGCTCATTGCCGAGCACCAAATCCAAAATGGCCTCCCCCCTCATCGGCATGTCCACATACTGAGTCAGGAAACCCTCCTGAACACACCTGACAAAAACGGCTCCATCCAAACCATCTGCACTAAGGAGGTTCCAATCTATATTGGGAAAGTTGAAGTTACCCATAACAACAACCCTGCTACGTTTGCACTTTTCAACAATCTGCCGGCCAATGAGTTCTTCGATCTCTCTACTGCTGTTTGGGGGCCTGTAGAAAACCCCCAGTGAGGTGACTGCACAGACAGCATGTTCCCACAGAACTTTCAAAAAAAGGGAGCGATGACTCAGAGCAGCCACAATAACTCTTTGATTATTGAAAAGGAGAATTGTACACTGGGGTTTCTGAGGATTTTTTCTTCTCAAAAAGGGAGGAATTTCTTTATGCCTGTAATTAAGGTGGTAAACCTTGAGAGAGACTGGAGCGAGGTAGTCACTGATGCTGCCTGATGATGCTAATTGCTGCGATAGAGGTTAATGAAGGAGAAAAGACTAACTGGAGGTATTCATGAAGGTGACAAACCAGTCCCATTGCACAGATTCAGATTAAAATGTGATTTGGTAAATGGAGATGTTATAGTGGGAGAAGAGTAACAAATCCCTTGACTGTATCTGGGGGGAGTACTGCAACACAGGCTTACAGAATGATCCCTGGACTGCAGGGGTTAAATTACAAGGAGAGATTGTACACATTTGGCCTGTTTTCTCTAGAATGTAGACGTTAAAGGGTGATGTGATGTAAAGATAACTGTCTCTTCCACAATGTCAGCAAAGCAAAGGAGCCGGTCATTGGCTTCAGGAAACTGAGCGCAGGGCACACCCCTGTCTGTATCAATGGGGCTGAGGTAGAGGTGGTCGAGAACATTAAATTCCTGGGAATGACAATCACTAACAATCTGACCTGGTCACCCACATCAACACTATGGTCAAGAAAGCACAACAACATCTCTACTTCCTCAGGAGGCTAAGGAAATTCAACATGGCAACAATGATTCCCACCAATTTTTATAGATGCACCATGGAAAGCATCCTATCCTGATGCATCACAGCTTGGTGTGGCAATCGCACTTCCTAAGACTGCAAGAAATGACAGAGAGTTGTGAGCACAGCCCAGTCGATCACAAGGGCCAACCTTCCACCCACTTACTCCATCTATATTTCCCATTGCTTCGGAAAGTCAGTCAACATCATCATAAACCCCTCCCACCCCAGATATAATCATCACCAACCTCTTCTATCAGGCAGAAGATATAAAAGCTTAAATATACATACCAACAGGTTCTAGAACAGTGATAATGGGAACTGCAGATGCTGGAGAATCCAAGATAATAAAGTGTGGAGCTGGATGAACACAGCAGGCCAAGCAGTATCCCAGGAGCACAAAAGCTGACGTTTCGGGCCTAGACCCTTCATCAGAGAAGGGGATGGGGAGAGGGAACTGGAATAAATAGGGAGAGAGGGGGAGGCGGACCGAAGATGGAGAGTAAAGAAGATAGGTGGAGAGAGTACAGGTGGGGAGGTAGGGAGGGGATAGGTCAGTCCAGGGAAGACAGACAGGTCAAGGAGGTGGGATGGGGTTAGAAGGTAGGAGATGGAGGTGCGGCTTGGGGTGGGAGGAAGGGATGGGTGAGAGGAAGAACAGGTTAGGGAGGCAGAGACAGGTTGGACTGGTTTTGGGATGCAGTGGGTGGGGGTAAGAGCTGGGCTGGTTGTGTGGTGCAGTCGGGGGAGGGGACAAACTGGGCTGGTTTTGGGATGCGGTGGGGGAAGGGGAGATTTTGAAACTGGTGAAGTCCACATTGAAACCATTAGGCTGCAGGGTTCCCAGGCGGAATATGAGTTGCTGTTCCTGCAACCTTCGGGTGACATCATTGTGGCACTGCAGGAGGCCCATGATGGACATGTCATCTAAGGAATGGGAGGGGGAGTGGAAATGGTTTGCGACTGGGAGGTGCAGTTGTTTATTGCGAACCGAGCGGAGGTGTTCTGCAAAGCGGTCCCCAAGCCTCTGCTTGATTTCCCCAATGTAGAGGAAGCCACACCGGGTACAGTGGATGCAGTATACCACATTGGCAGATGTGCAGGTGAACCTCTGCTTAATATGGAAAGTTATCTTGGGACCTGGGATAGGGGTGAGGGAGGAGGTGTGGGGGCAAGTGTAGCATTTCCTGCGGTTGCAGGGGAAGGTGCCGGGTGTGGTGGGGTTGGAGGGCAGTGTGGAGCGAACAAGGGAGTCACGGAGAGAGTGGTCTCTCCGGAAAGCAGACAGGAGTGGGGATGGAAAAATGTCTTGGGTGGTGGGGTCGGATTGTAGATGGCGGAAGTGTCGGAGGATGATGCGTTGTATCCGGAGGTTGGTGGGGTGGTGTGTGAGAATGAGGGGGATCCTCTGGGGATGGTTGTGGCCGGGGTGGGGTGTGAGGGATGTGTTGCGGGAAATGCGGTAGACGCGGTCAAGGGCGTTCTCGACCACTGTGGGGGGAAAGTTGCGGTCCTTAAAGAACTTGGACATCTGGGATGTGCGGGAGTGGAATGCCTCATCGTGGGAGCAGATGCGGCGGAGGCGGAGAAATTGGGAATAGGGGATTGAATTTTTGCAGGAGGGTGGGTGGGAGGAGGTGTATTCTAGGTAGCTGTGGGAGTCGGTGGGCTTGAAATGGACATCAGTAACAAGCTGGTTGCCTGAGATGGAGACTGAGGGATCCAGGAAGGTGAGGGATGTGCTGGAGATGGCCCAGGTGAACTGAAGGTTGGGGTGGAAGGTGTTGGTGAAGTGGATGAACTGTTCGAGCTCCTTTGGGGAGCAAGAGGCGGTGCCGATACAGTCATCAATGTAACGGAGGAAGAGGTGGGGTTTGGGGCCTGTGTAGGTGCGGAAGAGGGACTGTTCCGCGTAACCTACAAAGAGGCAGGCATAGCTGGGGCCCATGCGGGTGCCCATGGCCACCCCCTTAGTCTGTAGGAAGTGGGAGGAATCGAAAGAGAAGTTGTTGAGGGTGAGGACGAGTTCGGCTAGGCGGATGAGGGTGTCGGTAGAGAGGGACTGGTCGGGCCTGCGGGACGGGAAGAAGTGGAGGGCCTTGAGGCCATCTGTATGCGGACAACAACTTCTCTTTCAACTTCTCTTCCCTTCCTCCCACCCCAAGCCGCACCTTCATCTCCTACCTACTGACCTCATCCCGCCTCCTTGACCTGTCCGTCTTCCCTGGACTGACCTATCCCCTCCCTACCTCCCGACCTATACTCTCCTCTCCACCTATCTTCTTTTCTCTCCATCTTTTGGTCCGCCTCCCCCTCTCTCCCTATTTATTCCAGAACCCTCACCCCATCCCACTCACTGATGGAGGTTCTAGAACAGCTGTTGTTAGACTTCTGAATGGACTGCTCCAATTTTAAATTTAATGTTGATCTCACATTTTCTGTGCACCTTCTTTGCAGCTGTAACATTGCATTCCTTGCTCTGTTCGAACACCCCTGTGTATTTGGTATGATCTGCCTGTGCTGCATGCAAAACAAAACTCTTCATTGTATCTAGGTACATGTGACAATAATAAATTGAATCAAGTAAAAATATCTGATTGCAGTCTTCAAGATATTAATAGGAAATGACAGAGGAGATAAAGAGAAACTATTTCCACTGGTTGGGGATTCTAGAACGAGGGCCATAGTTTGAGGATGAGGGCCAGACTATTCCGGGAGAGATGTTAGGAAGCACTCCCACATACAAAGGGTGGGAGAGGTTTGGAACTCACCTCCACAAACAGCAGTGAATTAGTTTTAAATTTGAGACAGATACATTTATGTTAGACAAAGTTAGTAAGGCACATGGAGTTAGGCGACCAATTGGCCGTGAACTCATTGAATGACAGAATGGGATTGAGGGGATGAATGGCCTACTCCTGTTCCCATGTTCCCCTGTTGACCTTGGCAAATAACCTGCCAAGGTTCAAAATTACTGACTTGACTGAGGGTGATAGAAGAACCAATGGAGGTAAAGGAAATTGAGATGCTGCAGGATGAACATCCTGAATTGGTTCTTGATTGTATCGTGACTAGATCTCAGACCTGTAGAATTGAACAGGAAGAATGAGGAATCTGTGAAAAATTTCAAAACTTAAATTGGAAAGGGTGAAGGTGAAGTGACTAAAACAGTTATGTTCAGCCCATCTTCCTCAGCAGAAATGGAACACATGGATCCTGTATTGAGCGTGTTATAGCAAACAGCTTTGTCAGAGATTGAATCAGAACCAGTTCCTGAGCGGAAGTAAATGCAAGACAAAGTAGTCTTCAGGAAGCAGAGATCTCCTCAAATATCAGCCAATAGGAATGGGCACTAGTCAAACAGGTGAGCATCTACCTGAAGATTGGAATGAAGTGGTTCAGAAAACCCCAAAGGGAGGTAGTGTGGGGATTAAGAAAACACTGAAACATTTTTATAGGCCAGAATGACATAAAGATTTTGCCAAATGTCAGGCAGTTGGCAAACCCCAACCATCAATTAAACATTTAATTGCAAAACCTGGTTTTGAGGAACCATTATTTGAAGAGGGTTGGAATATAAAAGCAGCAATGTACTTCTGAGGCTTGATAAAGCTCTAGTTAGGCCCCATTTAGAATACTGTGTCCAATTTTGGGCCCCACACCTCAGGAAGGATATACTAGCCCTGGAGCGTGTCCAGCGGAGATTCACACTGATGATCCCTGGAATGGTAGGTTTAACGTATGATGAACGGCTAAGGATCCTGGGATTGTCCTCATTAGAGTTTAGAAGGTTGATGGGAGATCTAATAGAAACTTACAAGATAATACATGGTTTAGAAGGGGTGGATGCTGGGAAGTTGTTTCCGTTAGGCGGGGAGACTAGGACCCGTGGGCACAGCCTTAAAATTAGAGGGGGTAACTTTAAAACTGAAATGAGATGATATTTCTTCAGCCAGAGAGTGGTGGGCTTGTGGAATTCATTGCCGCAGAATGTAGTACAGCACCTACAGCTCCTACAGCATCTACAGCGCCTACAGCTCCTACAGCTGAAACAGCATCTACAGCACCTACAGCACCTACAGCTCCTACAGCTCCTACAGCACCTACAGCACCTACAGCACCTACAGCACCTGCAGCACCGAAAGCACCTACAGCTCCTACAGCTCCTACAGCACCTACAGCACCTACAGCTCCTACAGCACCTACAGCTCCTACAGCACTTACAGCACCTACAGCTCCTACAGCACCTGCAGCACCGAAAGCACCTACAGCTCCTACAACTCCTACAGCACCTACAGCACCTACAGCTCCGACAGCACCTACAGCACCGACAGCACCTACAGCACCAATAGCACCTACAGCACCTACAGCACCGACAGCTCCTACAGCACCAACAGCACCTACAGCACCTACAGCACCAACAGCACAAACAGCTCCGACAGCACCTACAGCACTTACAGCACCTACAGCTCCTACAGCACCGACAGCACCTACAGCACCTACAGCTCCTACAGCACCAACAGCACCAACAGCTCCGACAGCACCTACAGCACTTACAGCACCTACAGCTCCTACAGCACCAACAGCACCTACAGCTCCTACAGCTCCGACAGCACCTACAGCTCCTACAGCACCTACAGCTCCTACAGCACCTACATCTCCTACAGCTCCTACAGCACCTACACCTCCTACAGCATCTACAGTTCCTACAGCTCCTACAGACATCTACAGCTCCTACAGCTGCTACAGCACAGACAGCACCTACAGCTCCTACAGCTCCTACAGCACCTACAGCACGTCTAGCTCCTACATCACCTACAGCTACAACAGCAGCTACAGCACCTCTAGCTCCGACAGCACCTACAGCTCCTACAGCACATACAGCTCCTACAGCACCTACAGCTCCTACAGCAGCTACAGCTCATACAGCACCTACATCTCCTACAGCTCCTACAGCACCTACACCTCCTACAGCATCTACAGTTCCTACAGCTCCTACAGACATCTACAGCTCCTACAGCTCCTACAGCAACTACAGCTCATACAGCTCCGACAGCACCTTCAGCACCTCCAGCTCCTACAGCACCTACAGCACCAACAGCTCCTACTGCTCTTACAGCACCTACAGCGCCTGCAGCTCCCACAGCACCTACAGCTCCTACACCTCCTACAGCACCTACAGCACCTAGAGCACCTACAAAATCCTACAGCTCCTTAAGAACCTACAGCACCGACAGCACCTACAGCAACTACAGCTCCTACAGCACCTACAGCACCTACATCTCCTACAGCACCTACAGCACCTACAGCACCTACAGCTCCAACAGCTCCTAAAGAACCTACAGCACCTACAGCACCTACAGCTCCTACAGCACCTACAGCTCCTACACCTCCTACAGCACGTACAGCTCCAACAGCTCCTAAAGCAGCTACAGCACCTACAGCACCTACAGCTCCTACATCTCCTACAGCACCTACAGCTCCTACAGCACCTACAGCTCCTACACCTCCTACAGCACGTACAGCACCTACAGCTCCGACAGCTCCTACAGCACCGACAGCTCCTACAGCACCTACAGCTCCTACAGCACCTAAAGCTCCTAGGCACCTACAGCTCCTACAGCTCCTACAGCACCTACAGCACCAACATCTCCGACAGCTCCTACAGCACCAACAGCACCTACAGCTCCTACAGCTCCGACAGCACCTACAGCTCCTACAGCACCTACAGCTCCTACAGCACCTACATCTCCTACAGCTCCTACAGCACCTACACCTCCTACAGCATCTACAGTTCCTACAGCTCCTACAGACATCTACAGCTCCTACAGCTGCTACAGCAACTACAGCACCTACAGCACAGACAGCACCTACAGCTCCTACAGCTCCTACAGCACCTACAGCACGTCTAGCTCCTACATCACCTACAGCTACAACAGCAGCTACAGCACCTCTAGCTCCGACAGCACCTACAGCTCCTACAGCACATACAGCTCCTACAGCATCTACAGCTCCTACAGCAGCTACAGCTCATACAGCACCTACATCTCCTACAGCTCCTACAGCACCTACACCTCCTACAGCATCTACAGTTCCTACAGCTCCTACAGACATCTACAGCTCCTACAGCTCCTACAGCTCTTACAGCTCCTACAGCTCCGACAGCACCTTCAGCACCTTCAGCTCCTACAGCACCAACAGCTCCTACTGCTCTTACAGCACCTACAGCGCCTGCAGCTCCCACAGCACCTACAGCTCCTACACCTCCGACAGCACCTACAGCACCTAGAGCACCTACAAAATCCTACAGCTCCTTAAGAACCTACAGCACCGACAGCACCTACAGCAACTACAGCTCCTACAGCACCTACAGCACCTACAGCACCTACATCTCCTACAGCACCTACAGCACCTACAGCACCTACAGCTCCAACAGCTCCTAAAGAACCTACAGCACCTACAGCACCTACAGCTCCTACAGCACCTACAGCTCCTACACCTCCTACAGCACGTACAGCTCCAACAGCTCCTAAAGCAGCTACAGCACCTACAGCACCTACAGCTCCTACATCTCCTACAGCACCTACAGCTCCTACAGCACCTACAGCTCCTACACCTCCTACAGCACGTACAGCACCTACAGCTCCGACAGCTCCTACAGCACCGACAGCTCCTACAGCACCTACAGCTCCTACAGCACCTAAAGCTCCTAGGCACCTACAGCTCCTACAGCTCCTACAGCACCTACAGCACCAACATCTCCGACAGCTCCTACAGCACCTACAGCACCTACAGCACCTACAGCTTCTCCAGCTCCTACAGCACCTACAGCTCCTACAGCACCTACAGCACCTACAGATTCTCCAGCTCCTACAGCACCTACAGCTCCTACAGCACCTGCAGCACCTGCAGCACCTACAGCACCGACAGCTCCTACAGCACCTACGGCTCCTACAGCATCTACAGCTCCTTCAGCACCTACAGCCCCTGCAGCACCTAAAGAACCGACAGCTCCTACAGCACCTACAGCACTGACAGCACCTACAGCACCTACAGCTCCAAAGGCTCCTACGGCTCCTACAGCTCCCACAGCTCTTACAGCTCCTACAGCACCTACAGAACCTGCAGCACCTACGGCACCTACAGCTCCGACAGCACCTACAGCACCCACAGCACCTACAGCTCCTACAGCACCTACAGCACCTACAGCACCTACAGCTCCTACAGCACCTACAGCTGCTAAAGCACCGACAGGTCCTACAGCACCTACAGCACCTAAAGCACATACAGATCCTACAACTCCGACAGCTCCTACAGCACCTACAGCTCCTACAGCACATGCAGCACCTACAGCACCTACAGCTGCTACAGCACCTACAGCACCGACAGCACCTACAGCACCTACAGCACCGACAGCTCCTACAGCACCTACAGCTCCGACAGCACATACAGCACCTACAGCTCCTACAGCACATACAGCACCTACAGCTCCGACAGCACCTGCAGCACATAAAGCACCTACAGCTCCTACAGCAAATACAGCACCCACAGCTACTACAGCACATACAGCACCTACAGCACCTACAGCTCCTACAGCACCTGCAGCACATAAAGCACCTACAGCTCCGACAGCACCGACAGCACCTACAGCACCTAGAGCTCCTACAGCACCTACAGCTCCTACAGCACCGACAGCTCCTACAGCTCCTACAGCACCTACAGCACCTACAGCTCCTACAGCACCTACAGCACCGACAGCTCCTACAGCACCTACAGCTCCTACAGCACATGCAGCACCTACAGCACCTACAGCTGCGACAGCACCTACAGCACCGACAGCACCTACAGCACTTACAGCACCGACAGCTCCTACAGCACCTACAGCTCTGACAGCACATACAGCACCTACAGCTCCTACAGCACATACAGCACCTACAGCTCCGACAGCACGTGCAGCACATAAAGCACCTACAGCTCCTACAGCAAATACAGCACCCACAGCTACTACAGCACATACAGCACCTACAGCACCTACAGCTCCTACAGCACCTGCAGCACATAAAGCACCTACAGCTCCGACAGCACCGACAGCACCTACAGCACCTAGAGCTCCTACAGCACTTACAGCACCTACAGCACCTACAGCTCCTACAGCACCTACAGCTCAAACAGCACATACAGCACCTACAGCACCTACAGCTCCGACAGCACCTACAGCTCCTACAGCACCGACAGCACCTACAGCACCTACAGCTCCCACAGCACCTACA
>NC_081363.1:2500-10000 GCF_030684315.1 Stegostoma tigrinum | reverse complement strand
GGGTTAGGGTTAGGGTTAGGGTTAGGGTTAGGGTTAGGGTTAGGGTTAGGGTTAGGGTTAGGGTTAGGGTTAGGGTTAGGGTTAGGGTTAGGGTTAGGGTTAGGGTTAGGGTTAGGGTTAGGGTTAGGGTTAGGGTTAGGGTTAGGGTTAGGGTTAGGGTTAGGGTTAGGGTTAGGGTTAGGGTTAGGGTTAGGGTTAGGGTTAGGGTTAGGGTTAGGGTTAGGGTTAGGGTTAGGGTTAGGGTTAGGGTTAGGGTTAGGGTTAGGGTTAGGGTTAGGGTTAGGGTTAGGGTTAGGGTTAGGGTTAGGGTTAGGGTTAGGGTTAGGGTTAGGGTTAGGGTTAGGGTTAGGGTTAGGGTTAGGGTTAGGGTTAGGGTTAGGGTTAGGGTTAGGGTTAGGGTTAGGGTTAGGGTTAGGGTTAGGGTTAGGGTTAGGGTTAGGGTTAGGGTTAGGGTTAGGGTTAGGGTTAGGGTTAGGGTTAGGGTTAGGGTTAGGGTTAGGGTTAGGGTTAGGGTTAGGGTTAGGGTTAGGGTTAGGGTTAGGGTTAGGGTTAGGGTTAGGGTTAGGGTTAGGGTTAGGGTTAGGGTTAGGGTTAGGGTTAGGGTTAGGGTTAGGGTTAGGGTTAGGGTTAGGGTTAGGGTTAGGGTTAGGGTTAGGGTTAGGGTTAGGGTTAGGGTTAGGGTTAGGGTTAGGGTTAGGGTTAGGGTTAGGGTTAGGGTTAGGGTTAGGGTTAGGGTTAGGGTTAGGGTTAGGGTTAGGGTTAGGGTTAGGGTTAGGGTTAGGGTTAGGGTTAGGGTTAGGGTTAGGGTTAGGGTTAGGGTTAGGGTTAGGGTTAGGGTTAGGGTTAGGGTTAGGGTTAGGGTTAGGGTTAGGGTTAGGGTTAGGGTTAGGGTTAGGGTTAGGGTTAGGGTTAGGGTTAGGGTTAGGGTTAGGGTTAGGGTTAGGGTTAGGGTTAGGGTTAGGGTTAGGGTTAGGGTTAGGGTTAGGGTTAGGGTTAGGGTTAGGGTTAGGGTTAGGGTTAGGGTTAGGGTTAGGGTTAGGGTTAGGGTTAGGGTTAGGGTTAGGGTTAGGGTTAGGGTTAGGGTTAGGGTTAGGGTTAGGGTTAGGGTTAGGGTTAGGGTTAGGGTTAGGGTTAGGGTTAGGGTTAGGGTTAGGGTTAGGGTTAGGGTTAGGGTTAGGGTTAGGGTTAGGGTTAGGGTTAGGGTTAGGGTTAGGGTTAGGGTTAGGGTTAGGGTTAGGGTTAGGGTTAGGGTTAGGGTTAGGGTTAGGGTTAGGGTTAGGGTTAGGGTTAGGGTTAGGGTTAGGGTTAGGGTTAGGGTTAGGGTTAGGGTTAGGGTTAGGGTTAGGGTTAGGGTTAGGGTTAGGGTTAGGGTTAGGGTTAGGGTTAGGGTTAGGGTTAGGGTTAGGGTTAGGGTTAGGGTTAGGGTTAGGGTTAGGGTTAGGGTTAGGGTTAGGGTTAGGGTTAGGGTTAGGGTTAGGGTTAGGGTTAGGGTTAGGGTTAGGGTTAGGGTTAGGGTTAGGGTTAGGGTTAGGGTTAGGGTTAGGGTTAGGGTTAGGGTTAGGGTTAGGGTTAGGGTTAGGGTTAGGGTTAGGGTTAGGGTTAGGGTTAGGGTTAGGGTTAGGGTTAGGGTTAGGGTTAGGGTTAGGGTTAGGGTTAGGGTTAGGGTTAGGGTTAGGGTTAGGGTTAGGGTTAGGGTTAGGGTTAGGGTTAGGGTTAGGGTTAGGGTTAGGGTTAGGGTTAGGGTTAGGGTTAGGGTTAGGGTTAGGGTTAGGGTTAGGGTTAGGGTTAGGGTTAGGGTTAGGGTTAGGGTTAGGGTTAGGGTTAGGGTTAGGGTTAGGGTTAGGGTTAGGGTTAGGGTTAGGGTTAGGGTTAGGGTTAGGGTTAGGGTTAGGGTTAGGGTTAGGGTTAGGGTTAGGGTTAGGGTTAGGGTTAGGGTTAGGGTTAGGGTTAGGGTTAGGGTTAGGGTTAGGGTTAGGGTTAGGGTTAGGGTTAGGGTTAGGGTTAGGGTTAGGGTTAGGGTTAGGGTTAGGGTTAGGGTTAGGGTTAGGGTTAGGGTTAGGGGTTAGGGTTAGGGTTAGGGTTAGGGTTAGGGTTAGGGTTAGGGTTAGGGTTAGGGTTAGGGTTAGGGTTAGGGTTAGGGTTAGGGTTAGGGTTAGGGTTAGGGTTAGGGTTAGGGTTAGGGTTAGGGTTAGGGTTAGGGTTAGGGTTAGGGTTAGGGTTAGGGTTAGGGTTAGGGTTAGGGTTAGGGTTAGGGTTAGGGTTAGGGTTAGGGTTAGGGTTAGGGTTAGGGTTAGGGTTAGGGTTAGGGTTAGGGTTAGGGTTAGGGTTAGGGTTAGGGTTAGGGTTGGGTTAGGGTTAGGGTTAGGGTTAGGGTTAGGGTTAGGGTTAGGGTTAGGGTTAGGGTTAGGGTTAGGGTTAGGGTTAGGGTTAGGGTTAGGGTTAGGGTTAGGGTTAGGGTTAGGGTTAGGGTTAGGGTTAGGGTTAGGGTTAGGGTTAGGGTTAGGGTTAGGGTTAGGGTTAGGGTTAGGGTTAGGGTTAGGGTTAGGGTTAGGGTTAGGGTTAGGGTTAGGGTTAGGGTTAGGGTTAGGGTTAGGGTTAGGGTTAGGGTTAGGGTTAGGGTTAGGGTTAGGGTTAGGGTTAGGGTTAGGGTTAGGGTTAGGGTTAGGGTTAGGGTTAGGGTTAGGGTTAGGGTTAGGGTTAGGGTTAGGGTTAGGGTTAGGGTTAGGGTTAGGGTTAGGGTTAGGGTTAGGGTTAGGGTTAGGGTTAGGGTTAGGGTTAGGGTTAGGGTTAGGGTTAGGGTTAGGGTTAGGGTTAGGGTTAGGGTTAGGGTTAGGGTTAGGGTTAGGGTTAGGGTTAGGGTTAGGGTTAGGGTTAGGGTTAGGGTTAGGGTTAGGGTTAGGGTTAGGGTTAGGGTTAGGGTTAGGGTTAGGGTTAGGGTTAGGGTTAGGGTTAGGGTTAGGGTTAGGGTTAGGGTTAGGGTTAGGGTTAGGGTTAGGGTTAGGGTTAGGGTTAGGGTTAGGGTTAGGGTTAGGGTTAGGGTTAGGGTTAGGGTTAGGGTTAGGGTTAGGGTTAGGGTTAGGGTTAGGGTTAGGGTTAGGGTTAGGGTTAGGGTTAGGGTTAGGGTTAGGGTTAGGGTTAGGGTTAGGGTTAGGGTTAGGGTTAGGGTTAGGGTTAGGGTTAGGGTTAGGGTTAGGGTTAGGGTTAGGGTTAGGGTTAGGGTTAGGGTTAGGGTTAGGGTTAGGGTTAGGGTTAGGGTTAGGGTTAGGGTTAGGGTTAGGGTTAGGGTTAGGGTTAGGGTTAGGGTTAGGGTTAGGGTTAGGGTTAGGGTTAGGGTTAGGGTTAGGGTTGGGTTAGGGTTAGGGTTAGGGTTAGGGTTAGGGTTAGGGTTAGGGTTGGGTTAGGGTTAGGGTTAGGGTTAGGGTTAGGGTTAGGGTTAGGGTTAGGGTTAGGGTTAGGGTTAGGGTTAGGGTTAGGGTTAGGGTTAGGGTTAGGGTTAGGGTTAGGGTTAGGGTTAGGGTTAGGGTTAGGGTTAGGGTTAGGGTTAGGGTTAGGGTTAGGGTTAGGGTTAGGGTTAGGGTTAGGGTTAGGGTTAGGGTTAGGGTTAGGGTTAGGGTTAGGGTTAGGGTTAGGGTTAGGGTTAGGGTTAGGGTTAGGGTTAGGGTTAGGGTTAGGGTTAGGGTTAGGGTTAGGGTTAGGGTTAGGGTTAGGGTTAGGGTTAGGGTTAGGGTTAGGGTTAGGGTTAGGGTTAGGGTTAGGGTTAGGGTTAGGGTTAGGGTTAGGGTTAGGGTTAGGGTTAGGGTTAGGGTTAGGGTTAGGGTTAGGGTTAGGGTTAGGGTTAGGGTTAGGGTTAGGGTTAGGGTTAGGGTTAGGGTTAGGGTTAGGGTTAGGGTTAGGGTTAGGGTTAGGGTTAGGGTTAGGGTTAGGGTTAGGGTTAGGGTTAGGGTTAGGGTTAGGGTTAGGGTTAGGGTTAGGGTTAGGGTTAGGGTTAGGGTTAGGGTTAGGGTTAGGGTTAGGGTTAGGGTTAGGGTTAGGGTTAGGGTTAGGGTTAGGGTTAGGGTTAGGGTTAGGGTTAGGGTTAGGGTTAGGGTTAGGGTTAGGGTTAGGGTTAGGGTTAGGGTTAGGGTTAGGGTTAGGGTTAGGGTTAGGGTTAGGGTTAGGGTTAGGGTTAGGGTTAGGGTTAGGGTTAGGGTTAGGGTTAGGGTTAGGGTTAGGGTTAGGGTTAGGGTTAGGGTTAGGGTTAGGGTTAGGGTTAGGGTTAGGGTTAGGGTTAGGGTTAGGGTTAGGGTTAGGGTTAGGGTTAGGGTTAGGGTTAGGGTTAGGGTTAGGGTTAGGGTTAGGGTTAGGGTTAGGGTTAGGGTTAGGGTTAGGGTTAGGGTTAGGGTTAGGGTTAGGGTTAGGGTTAGGGTTAGGGTTAGGGTTAGGGTTAGGGTTAGGGTTAGGGTTAGGGTTAGGGTTAGGGTTAGGGTTAGGGTTAGGGTTAGGGTTAGGGTTAGGGTTAGGGTTAGGGTTAGGGTTAGGGTTAGGGTTAGGGTTAGGGTTAGGGTTAGGGTTAGGGTTAGGGTTAGGGTTAGGGTTAGGGTTAGGGTTAGGGTTAGGGTTAGGGTTAGGGTTAGGGTTAGGGTTAGGGTTAGGGTTAGGGTTAGGGTTAGGGTTAGGGTTAGGGTTAGGGTTAGGGTTAGGGTTAGGGTTAGGGTTAGGGTTAGGGTTAGGGTTAGGGTTAGGGTTAGGGTTAGGGTTAGGGTTAGGGTTAGGGTTAGGGTTAGGGTTAGGGTTAGGGTTAGGGTTAGGGTTAGGGTTAGGGTTAGGGTTAGGGTTAGGGTTAGGGTTAGGGTTAGGGTTAGGGTTAGGGTTAGGGTT
Source organism: Stegostoma tigrinum (assembly GCF_030684315.1). Lineage (NCBI taxonomy): Eukaryota > Metazoa > Chordata > Chondrichthyes > Orectolobiformes > Stegostomatidae > Stegostoma > Stegostoma tigrinum. The sequence continues at coordinate 5,143 of NC_081363.1, read as the reverse complement.
AGGGTTAGGGTTAGGGTTAGGGTTAGGGTTAGGGTTAGGGTTAGGGTTAGGGTTAGGGTTAGGGTTAGGGTTAGGGTTAGGGTTAGGGTTAGGGTTAGGGTTAGGGTTAGGGTTAGGGTTAGGGTTAGGGTTAGGGTTAGGGTTAGGGTTAGGGTTAGGGTTAGGGTTAGGGTTAGGGTTAGGGTTAGGGTTAGGGTTAGGGTTAGGGTTAGGGTTAGGGTTAGGGTTAGGGTTAGGGTTAGGGTTAGGGTTAGGGTTAGGGTTAGGGTTAGGGTTAGGGTTAGGGTTAGGGTTAGGGTTAGGGTTAGGGTTAGGGTTAGGGTTAGGGTTAGGGTTAGGGTTAGGGTTAGGGTTAGGGTTAGGGTTAGGGTTAGGGTTAGGGTTAGGGTTAGGGTTAGGGTTAGGGTTAGGGTTAGGGTTAGGGTTAGGGTTAGGGTTAGGGTTAGGGTTAGGGTTAGGGTTAGGGTTAGGGTTAGGGTTAGGGTTAGGGTTAGGGTTAGGGTTAGGGTTAGGGTTAGGGTTAGGGTTAGGGTTAGGGTTAGGGTTAGGGTTAGGGTTAGGGTTAGGGTTAGGGTTAGGGTTAGGGTTAGGGTTAGGGTTAGGGTTAGGGTTAGGGTTAGGGTTAGGGTTAGGGTTAGGGTTAGGGTTAGGGTTAGGGTTAGGGTTAGGGTTAGGGTTAGGGTTAGGGTTAGGGTTAGGGTTAGGGTTAGGGTTAGGGTTAGGGTTAGGGTTAGGGTTAGGGTTAGGGTTAGGGTTAGGGTTAGGGTTAGGGTTAGGGTTAGGGTTAGGGTTAGGGTTAGGGTTAGGGTTAGGGTTAGGGTTAGGGTTAGGGTTAGGGTTAGGGTTAGGGTTAGGGTTAGGGTTAGGGTTAGGGTTAGGGTTAGGGTTAGGGTTAGGGTTAGGGTTAGGGTTAGGGTTAGGGTTAGGGTTAGGGTTAGGGTTAGGGTTAGGGTTAGGGTTAGGGTTAGGGTTAGGGTTAGGGTTAGGGTTAGGGTTAGGGTTATAGGGTTAGGGTTAGGGTTAGGGTTAGGGTTAGGGTTAGGGTTAGGGTTAGGGTTAGGGTTAGGGTTAGGGTTAGGGTTAGGGTTAGGGTTAGGGTTAGGGTTAGGGTTAGGGTTAGGGTTAGGGTTAGGGTTAGGGTTAGGGTTAGGGTTAGGGTTAGGGTTAGGGTTAGGGTTAGGGTTAGGGTTAGGGTTAGGGTTAGGGTTAGGGTTAGGGTTAGGGTTAGGGTTAGGGTTAGGGTTAGGGTTAGGGTTAGGGTTAGGGTTAGGGTTAGGGTTAGGGTTAGGGTTAGGGTTAGGGTTAGGGTTAGGGTTAGGGTTAGGGTTAGGGTTAGGGTTAGGGTTAGGGTTAGGGTTAGGGTTAGGGTTAGGGTTAGGGTTAGGGTTAGGGTTAGGGTTAGGGTTAGGGTTAGGGTTAGGGTTAGGGTTAGGGTTAGGGTTAGGGTTAGGGTTAGGGTTAGGGTTAGGGTTAGGGTTAGGGTTAGGGTTAGGGTTAGGGTTAGGGTTAGGGTTAGGGTTAGGGTTAGGGTTAGGGTTAGGGTTAGGGTTAGGGTTAGGGTTAGGGTTAGGGTTAGGGTTAGGGTTAGGGTTAGGGTTAGGGTTAGGGTTAGGGTTAGGGTTAGGGTTAGGGTTAGGGTTAGGGTTAGGGTTAGGGTTAGGGTTAGGGTTAGGGTTAGGGTTAGGGTTAGGGTTAGGGTTAGGGTTAGGGTTAGGGTTAGGGTTAGGGTTAGGGTTAGGGTTAGGGTTAGGGTTAGGGTTAGGGTTAGGGTTAGGGTTAGGGTTAGGGTTAGGGTTAGGGTTAGGGTTAGGGTTAGGGTTAGGGTTAGGGTTAGGGTTAGGGTTAGGGTTAGGGTTAGGGTTAGGGTTAGGGTTAGGGTTAGGGTTAGGGTTAGGGTTAGGGTTAGGGTTAGGGTTAGGGTTAGGGTTAGGGTTAGGGTTAGGGTTAGGGTTAGGGTTAGGGTTAGGGTTAGGGTTAGGGTTAGGGTTAGGGTTAGGGTTAGGGTTAGGGTTAGGGTTAGGGTTAGGGTTAGGGTTAGGGTTAGGGTTAGGGTTAGGGTTAGGGTTAGGGTTAGGGTTAGGGTTAGGGTTAGGGTTAGGGTTAGGGTTAGGGTTAGGGTTAGGGTTAGGGTTAGGGTTAGGGTTAGGGTTAGGGTTAGGGTTAGGGTTAGGGTTAGGGTTAGGGTTAGGGTTAGGGTTAGGGTTAGGGTTAGGGTTAGGGTTAGGGTTAGGGTTAGGGTTAGGGTTAGGGTTAGGGTTAGGGTTAGGGTTAGGGTTAGGGTTAGGGTTAGGGTTAGGGTTAGGGTTAGGGTTAGGGTTAGGGTTAGGGTTAGGGTTAGGGTTAGGGTTAGGGTTAGGGTTAGGGTTAGGGTTAGGGTTAGGGTTAGGGTTAGGGTTAGGGTTAGGGTTAGGGTTAGGGTTAGGGTTAGGGTTAGGGTTAGGGTTAGGGTTAGGGTTAGGGTTAGGGTTAGGGTTAGGGTTAGGGTTAGGGTTAGGGTTAGGGTTAGGGTTAGGGTTAGGGTTAGGGTTAGGGTTAGGGTTAGGGTTAGGGTTAGGGTTAGGGTTAGGGTTAGGGTTAGGGTTAGGGTTAGGGTTAGGGTTAGGGTTAGGGTTAGGGTTAGGGTTAGGGTTAGGGTTAGGGTTA